>NC_064430.1:23295000-23510000 GCF_023375975.1 Astyanax mexicanus | reverse complement strand
AATATTACCACTGAGGGAAGAATCACAAGGCCAGGCTTTAATCCCGTAGAGAGGGAACTTTATTAAAACAGAAAAAGGGAGCAGATAATGACCAACAATGAAGAGAGGTTCTTCCTAACGTTCCTGTGCAGTGCTGTCTACAACGTGTTCCAAATTATTATGCAAATTTGATGTGTCATAAAGGTTTTTTTTTTTGTTTCTTAAATAAACTCATGGATGGTATTGTATCTCAGGGCTCTTTAGATCACTTAAATTCAATCTCAGACACCTGTGATAATTAGTTTGCCAGGTGAGCCCTATTAAAGGAAAACTACTTAAGAAGGACATTTCACATTATTAAGCAGGCCACAGGTTTCAAGCAACATGGGAAAGAAAAAGGATCTCACTGCTGCCGAAAAGCATCAAATAGTGCAACGCCTATTTATATATAGATATATATTTTACGAAAACTTAAGCGTGGTCATCGTACTGTGACGAGATCTGTGGCTGATTCAGAGCACAGACGGGTTCGTGCAGATAAAGGCAAAATGAGGAAGGTTTCGTCAGATTAAATTAAATGAATTGAATTGCAATGTCAAACTGTTTGAGAGGCTGTTTAAATTATGTGATGGTGAATGCAGGAATGAACAAGAACACTGTTATCAGAATCCCTCTCAGGGGACGGGGCTCCTCTTACTAGTTGCTGCCAGTAGAATATAACCAGACTGGCACATGTTCAGCAGGATCCATGCACACCAACTTTAACATCACTGTCTTTAACACTAGAATGGATAAAGCTACTAACTGACATTCTGACATTAGTTTCACTTTCAAATCATGGAAACAACACACCAAAACCTCAACACATCCTTTATATTGTGCAGTAAATTTATCTTTGGGCCTCCAAATGCCTTGAAACGGCTCTGGCTACCAGGTGAATTGAACGCTAAGCATAATAAGTCTGAGCAAATTTTATGGTTGTGTGAAATGTAGGCTGATGGGCCAAGCATGAGACAGCAGGATTAGTATAGAAGATTGTGTTGTTGTGTGAGTGTGTGTGTGTGTGTGTGTGTGAGAGAGAGAGTGTGTGTGTTTGTGTGTATGCCGTGTTTTGCTGGAACGTGTGGTGAGCTATTTTAGAAAACAGGGAACGGCTGTTCAGCCATCATGAGCCAAAAGTGCTAGTGTGTGTATCTGAGTGTGTGTTTATGTGTGTGTTAGAGTGTGTTAGTGTGTGTGTATGAGTGTGTGTGGCCAGCTGACTGGTGTCACTCCTTGAGTAGGCGAGCGTTTCTCGTATTATCCGAGCCTTTTCCACTCAGACAGACAGATAAGCAGCGCTGCCAGCCGAGCCACTCAATACCACAGAGATGGAGGGAGCGAGGAGGGAGAGGGAGGGATTGAGAGGAAGGGAGGGAGGGATAGAAAGAGGGAGGGGGAGAGGAAGGGAGGGGGAGAGGAAGGGAGGGATGGAGGGAATTTGTTTGGGAGAGATTACCGGCGGCAGGGGCCGCGGAATCAGATTATCTCCAACGAGCGCAGATAGATAGGGGAGACAGACGGAGAGAGAGAGCGAGAGCGTGAGGCCGCGAGAGAGAGAAAGAGAGAGAGAGAGGGAGAGAGAGAGAGAGCAAGGGTACGAGACAAAGGGATTGAGAGCGAAGGAAGCGAGAGAGGGAGCAGAGGAGGGTGGTGTAATCCTCCTCATTTGTTCTTCGCTGTTTAGTCAGATGCTCTTCCATTAACTCCTGCATTAGACGACTCGAAGTACAGACTGTCTGTGTGTGTGTGTGTGTGTTTACGTGTTTACTCATCACACCGAGCTGTCTCGTTCAGTGCCAGACTGAGTAAGCTTAAGTCTTCACCAAAACCTGCATTACTGAAGCTTCTAATACTGATTTTAACTTAGTACACCGAAACTAGCAGCAGTGAAAAACCAGCAGTACTGACAAAAAAAACTTCAGTACTGACCAAAAAAACTTCAGTACTGACCAAAAAAAAACTTCAGTACTGACCAAAAAAAACTTCAGTACTGACCAAAAAACGTCAGTACTGACTGAAAATTGGAAGTTCTGAAAAAAAAACTGCATTACTGACTGCAAGCTGAAACTACAATAAAAACCTGCACTACTGACAAAAACCAACAGTACTGACAAAAACCTACAGTACTGACAAAAACCTACAGTACTGACAAGTACTGACTACAAGTTGCTTCCAGTACTGACTACAAGTTGCAGTACACATTACATGTTATAAGCAGTACAAAATAAGCAGTACAAAAACCTGCAGTACTGACTAAAACTTGAAGCTCCATTAAAAAAAACTGCATTACAGACATAAACCGACAATACTGACAAAACACTTCAGTACGGACTGAAAGTTGAAGTTCTGACAAAAGTCTGCAGCACTGAAAGGAAGGCAGTATTGACTTAAATCTACAGTACTGAGTTAGGCCTGCAGTACACACTAAAAGTTGCAGTACTGATGTAAACCTGCATTACTGACATAAACCTGCAGTACAAATAAAAAGTTGCAGTACTGACTACAAAATACAGTGCAAACACAAACCAAGGTGAAGCTTTCAGCTTTATTTACAGAGCTACTTAACTTTATCTATCTTGTGTAAGTAACTATAGGTTTAAATCGGATCTCCGGTTGATTCTGCATTTTTCCGAAACCTTAAATATACACTGCTCAAAAAAATAAAGGGAACACTCAAATAACACTTCCTAGATCTGAATGAATGAAATATTCTCATTGAATACTTTGTTCTGTACAAAGTTGAATGTGCTGACAACAAAATCACACAAAAATCATCAATGGAAATCAAATTTATTAACCAATGGAGGCCTGGATTTGGAGCCACACACAAAATTAAAGTGAAAAAACACACTACAGGCTGATCCAACTTTAATGTAATGTTCTTAAAACAAGTCAAAATGAGGCTCAGTATTGTGTGTGGCCTCCACGTGCCTGTATGACCTCCCTACAACGCCTGGGCATGCTCCTGATGAGGTGGCGGATGGTCTCCTGAGGGATCTCCTCCCAGACCTGGACTAAAGCATCCGCCAACTCCTGGACAGTCTGTGGTGCAACGTGACGTTGGTGGATGGAGCGAGACATGATGTCCCAGATGTGCTCAATCGGATTCAGGTCTGGGGAACGGGCGGGCCAGTCCATAGCTTCAATGCCTTCATCTTGCAGGAACTGCTGACACACTCCAGCCACATGAGGTCTAGCATTGTCCTGCATTAGGAGGAACCCAGGGCCAACCGCACCAGCATATGGTCTCACAAGGGGTCTGAGGATCTCATCTTGGTACCTAATGGCAGTCAGGCTACCTCTGGTGAGCACATGGAGGGCTGTGCGGCCCTCCAAAGAAATGCCACCCCACACCATTACTGACCCACTGCCAAACCGGTCATGCTGAAGGATGTTGCAGGCAGCAGACCGCTCTCCACGGCGTCTCCAGACTCTGTCACGTCTGTCATGTGCTCAGTGTGAACCTGCTTTCATCTGTGAAGAGCACAAGGCGCCAGTGGCGAATTTGCCAATCCTGGTGTTCTCTGGCAAATGCCAAGCGTCCTGCACGGTGTTGGGCTGTGAGCACAACCCCCATCTGTGGACGTCGGGCCCTCATACCATCCTCATGGAGTCGGTTTCTAACCGTTTGTGCAGACACATGCACATTTGTGGCCTGCTTGAGGTCATTTTGCAGGGCTCTGGCAGTGCTCCTCCTGTTCCTTCTTGCACAAAGGCGGAGGTAGCGGTCCTGCTGCTGGGTTGTTGCCCTCCTACGGCCTCCTCCACGTCTCCTGGTGTACTGGCCTGTCCCCTGGTAGCGCCTCCAGCCTCTGGACACTACGCTGACAGACACAGCAAACCTTCTTGCCACAGCTCGCATTGATGTGCCATCCTGGATGAGCTGCACTACCTGAGCCACTTGTGTGGGTTGTAGAGTCCGTCTCATGCTACCACGAGTGTGAAAGCACCACCAACATTCAAAACTGACCAAAACATCAGCCAGACAGCATAGGTTCTGAGAAGTGGTCTGTGGTCCCCACCTGCAGAACCCCTCCTTTATTGAGTGTGTCTTGCTAATTGCCAATAATTTCCACCTGTTGTCTATTCCATTTGCACAACAGCAGGTGAAATTGATTGTCAATCAGTGTTGCTTCCTAAGTGGACAGTTTAATTTCACAGAAGTTTGATTTACTTGGAGTTATATTGTGTTATTTGAGTGTTCCCTTTATTTTTTTGAGCAGTGTACTTTAGTTTAGAAACTTTATCAATGCTGCTAGGAGAAGGGGCAGCATTGATAACGTTTTTTGGCCATATTCACCACTAATCCACTGATCTAAAGCAGGGCTAAATAGAAACACCGGAGCATTTTTTTTTTTTTTTTACAAAACCAGCTCACATGGCATTCATTCACACGAGAGACACAACTAGACATTTTAAAATGAATAAAAAAGTGATTGAATTTAAGCACAGTTTTATGCAGATGTGTGAACCTCTGTCCATCTTTGCGTCTGAAAGATTCTGCCTGTCGTACATACTTTTTTTATTCTCATGTATACTCAAGTTTCCTGTTTCATTGCAGCTGTTTTTATTAGGACCACTTATTTTTACAGCATTTTGCTGCTTCTAACCCAACTTTTCTGGGGTCTGTCAAGTTCTAAATTAGTATCTGTACCTGTAAATTAAATATGGGTCTTTCAGATTTGCAATTTATTGCTTTTTTATTTACAAGTATTAACATTTTACATGGCGTTCCAAACGTTCTGAAATCGGGGATTATTTATTTAATATTTAATAAAATATGTGTGTGTATAAGAGAGAGAGAGAGACAGAGAGAGAGAGAGTTAATTGCTGGGTGGCTGACACCTGCATGCCTGAGGGATGTTTCCTTGTACAGTCACACACACACACACACACACATTCCCAGAGCATCAACAGCTCCACATACACTCAGGCAGTGACGTTCACACACTCCAGCGGCTCTGATTACCACACCATTACTACAGCAGCACACACAGAAAACATCTAACCTACCATTAACACACACACACACACACGCACACACACACACACACACAGCCAGAGAGAGAGAGAGGACAGGAGATGAGTGTGTGCTCTGTGACCTTTCTTCCAAATGTCAGCAGCGTGAGTCGCTACTAATGGTTGTGTGTGTGTGTATGTGTGTGTGTGTGTGTGTGTGTCTGGATAGGTGTGCACACGTGTCTCACACTTTCACCAAATCCTGAGAGATGGTTAATTTTGATTAATCTCTTCAACCCTAAAGCCTTGTTTATGATTATTGAGAAATTCATCCTCAATAATGTATAATAGACACTGAACCAGTTCATACTGGATACAGAATAACTTTATATAGATACTGTATATTTGATTATATATATATATATATATATATATATATATATATATGTTTGTGTGTGTGTGGGTTTAATTATTAAATAAATAATAATACAAAATTATTGTATAATATAATATATACTTCAGTATATAGTAAATAAATTACAGTGGATACTGTACAGCTTGAAGCACAATACCAGTCAAAAGTTTGGACACCATTTCTGTGTTTTTTTTATTAGTTACAGTTTATGCATAACAGATTAAAACTCATTAAAAGTTAAAACTACAAAGAAAAAGGTTTTAATTTTTAGAATTATTTAGTAAACAAATTAGGGTTAAACAAACCAGAATATATTTTATATTTTAGAGTTTTATAAGGTAGAGTCACCTGGAATTCAGGCTTTCAGTTAACAGCTTTGCTGAACTCATCAAGATTAAATTACTTGAATTGTTTGTCTCTTAATGTCTCTTAAACTTTCAATAAGAAGGTGTGTCCAAATTTTTGATGGGTACTGTACATTTTTTTATAGTTTATGCATAAACTTTGTATTGAATAATACCTAGTAGATAGCAAATATGATGTAGTAGATACTAAATACATACTAGTTAATACTGAACAATTCATAGTGGATATGCATTGATGTGTAGTAGTCACTAAATAATTCATAGTGGAAATATAATAATTTGTACTATTTCATGACAAATACCTAGTAGATTGCGCGAAATGTATTGTAGGTACTGAGTAATTCATAGTGGATATGAAGTAATGTATAGTAGTTTATAAATAATTTATAATTTGTTATATATATATTGAAAAATCATATAAATTCCTAAATAATTCACAGTGAATACTGAATAATTCATTGTAAATACTGAATAAATCATAGTGGATAGTGTATTATTCATAATTACTAAATAATTCATAGAGAGTAGATCATGATTTCAGAATAGATAGATAAATAGATTTATATATATATATGTACTGTATGTACTAAATAATTCATACTAAATACTGAATAATTCATATTTGAGTAACAAACACATACTATTCCATGCCTACTATGAATGGCTTAGTATCCATTATGTATTCCTCATTAGCCAAGATATGTATAAAACAGTATCTACTATGAGTTTATTATGAGCAGCTTTATATTATAATTTGTAATTTGTCGTATTAACAGATCACTTATTGATCGTCTCCTCCGGTCCTGATATTGATCAGCGCTGTGGATTGTATGATTCTGATTCTGCGGTTTTGAGGGAAGTTCAGGGTTTTTCAGTGCAGTTCCTTCATCACCTAAATGGAGGGAACGAATGAGGAGGTGAAGAGAGGGAGAGAGAGGGGGGGTTTAATCACAAGGTCACTGCCCGTCCTGTGTGACAGCAGAGCAAGCTAATGGAGAGAGAGAGTGAGAGAGAGAGAAAGGTCATCAGTCGGGAAGTAGACGAGTGCAGCCTAAAACCGGTGCTGGGAAAAGAGAGGGAGAGAGACGGAGGGATAGCGATGTCAAGGACACTAAATGCTTCTCTGTGAGCGCGGGGGACACGCAGTGATAGATAGAGGGAGCGAGAGGAAGAGTGATAGTTACAGGGAGTGAGAGAAAGAATGATAGATAGAGGGAGAGAAAGAGAGAGAGAGTGAAAAAGGAACAAGGAAGCCCAGCACTGCTAAAACTCATTATTTAACAGTGGGAACGCCATCGTCTGTTTACTAACCTCAACAAACAACATCTAACTGACCTCTGCCTGAACCCACACTCACTGTTTAAAACTAATTCATAGTGGATACTCAATACTTACTAGTAGATACTAAAAAAAACATGGTGGATACAGAATACTCCTTGGTAGATATTGAACAATTTAGAGTGGATACTGAATACTTAACAGTCAATACTAAACAATTCATTGTGAATACCGAATAATAAAAAATCATATTGGATACTAAATACTTAATAATAAATATACTTAATACTAAACACTTCATAGTGGATATTGAATACTTTATAGTAGAAATTAAGCAGTTCATAGTGGATACAGAATACTCCTTAGGACATATGGAATGATTTAAAGTGGATATTGAATAGTTAATAGTAGATACGGCCTAAAGTTAACTAGTTAACCAGCAGCAGCAGCACGGTTACTGAACTTTAGCGCTCCTGATGACGTATCAGGAGCTTAAAGGGTTTCCCAATTCTTAAGGGGAGGATTTCACCCCTTCCCCTTAGAATAGTGTATCACAAAAGTCAGTACACCCATCACATTTCTGCAGATATTTAGGTATATCTTTTCATGGGAAACACTGACAAAGTTACACTTTGATACAATGAAAAGTAGTCTGTGTGCAGCTTATTTAACAGTGTAAGTTTATTCTTCCCTCAAAACACTACATCAAATTGGTCTGCAGAAGGGAACCTCTTCTAAAGTCTGTACACAAAAGAAAGTCTGCAACCATTTTGCTAGAGACATGTCAACAAAGGACACGGTTCCAGTAATCCTGTAATGGTCTAATAAGGCCAATATTAATTTGTTTGGTTCAGATGATATCAAGCATGGCTAAGGGTAATGGTGATGGACTGGCCGAGCATGTCTCCAGACCTAAACCCCATAGAACATCTTTGGGGCATCCTCAACCAGAAGGTGGAGGAGTGCAAAGTCTGGAATATCCTCTTCAGCTCCGTAATGATCGTCATGGAGGAGTGGAAAAGCATTCCAGTGGAACCTGTGAAGCTCTGGTAAACTCCACGCCCAGGAGAGTTAAAGCAGTTCTGGAAAATAATGGCGGCCACACAAAATATTAACACTTCAGGAACTTTCACTAATGCCCGAATCAGACTACACGATTTTAGCCCGATTTTGACCGGATTTTGTTTGACCTGAATTTCAGTGTCGTAAGCGACAAAGGACAAAGACCAGTAATTTGACGTGAGTGACGCCATCGGAGCGTCTGACAGAAAGACTAGCATGTTAGAATTTTTTGTATTTTATCATCTAGTTTGACACATGCTGCTCCGCAACGAGCTCCCTGACAGATGTGAACACGGGAAAAGAAAGCGGCACAGTGCTCCTGCAGTTCACTGGACCAAAGAAACAGAAGAATAATCTAATAATCATCTAATAATCTACTTCATCCATTAAATATTCTGTTTACATTCACTGAAACCTAAGTAGCTACATCTTTACCATACCTTAAGTTCTCTCTGGAGTACACAAAGCATGTAATGTCCATTTGGGTCACCCAGGAACCCAGGAGCCCACAGTCGCTTTTCCCTCTTTTTTTTAGTTTCTTCAGCACATAAGCACTTCCATCACGTAAAGGGCTTCTGTAGCCTTGATTGTCAGATTCTATGCTTTTTGACCTATGAACTCAGGCGAGGACACGGACGATGATTGGCGTGTAGTGTAGTGTTGCCAGTCCCCCGAAAACGACACAAAACGAAGATAACGGCTTAATCTGACATAGTGAACATCGTGAGGGACAAAAATATTGTGTAGTCTGAGCTTGGCATAAGGGGTGTACTCACTTTTGAAGACATTACTGGCTGTATATTGAGTTATTTTGAGGGAAGAATACATTTATACTGTTATATAAGCTGCACACAGAGTACTTTTCATTGTGTCAAAGTGTCATTTTGTCAGTGTTTCCCATGAAAAGATTTACTTACATATCTGCAGAAATGTGAGGGGTGTACTCACTTTTGTGATACACTTGTAACTCTGTTTTAAGGTGAAGAGTTGCACTCGAAAAGAAGGGGTAGGGGTAATTGGTTGGACTAAGGGGTGAAATGGGATCGAGCCTTATGTGAAAGACTCCCAGAACTTCAGGAAGAGGTGGGATGATTTGTAAATGTATATATGGTGAATGTGGCTAATTAGACAAAAAGTTATTTCATTCTGTCTGAATGAAATGAATGAGACAGTGGAGATGAATCCGAAACCTTCAGGGTTGACAAGGGAGTCAAACAGGGATGTGTTATCGCACCAACATTATTCTCCATCTTTGTCGCTGCTATCCTTTATCTTATAAGCGAGAACCTGCCTCAGGGTGTAAAAATTGTGTATAGAACTGAAGGTCAACTCTTCAATATCAACCGATTTAGAGCTAAAGGACGAACTTCCACTGTGTCCATCATGGAGCTTCAGTATGCGGATGACAACGCCCTTGTAGCCCTCTCAGAAGAAAATCTACAGGGCACATTGTCTGTCTTCGCTAAAGCATACAAACAGCTTGGCCTAGCCATAAACATAAGGAAAACCCAAATCCTTTATCAACCCTCACCCAAAAGCAGCTGGCCTGTCCTGCCCCCGAATATAGCTATCAACAACACCAGACTAGAAAATGTGGACCAATTTCAATATCTTGGTAGCTTCCTGTCATCGAAGGCTGATATTGATGATGAAATAGACTTCCGTCTCAGCTGTGCAAGTAGGGCTTTCTCAAGACTAAGGAAAAGAGTCTTTGAGAATCGCGACCTCCAATCAAAAACCAAAATATTGGTCTATAAAGCAGTGGTGCTACCTACCCTCCTGTATGCGTCAGAAGCCTGGACCACATACAGTAGGCACTTAAAAGCACTTGAGACATATCATCAAAGATGTCTCCGTAAAATACTGAGGATTCGATGGGAGGACCGATGCACTAACACCAGCGTTTTGGAGGAGGCACATATCTCCACCATCACTGCCACCATTGCTCAAAACCAACTCAGGTGGGTTGGGCATGTTATTCGCATGCCTGACTCTCGCCTCCCAAAACAAGTTCTCTATTCTCAGCTAGCTGAAGGGAAACGGAACCCTGGAGGCCAGAAAAAGAGATTTAAGGACAACATCAAAACCAATCTAAAAAATTGCCACATAGAACTCAAATCTTGGGAAGACACTGCAAAAGACAGGGTGAGCTGGAGAAATCTTGTACAAAAGGGTGCTGCACTGTATAACGATGACCTCTGCCAGGCTGCACAAGTCAAACACAGACTTAGAAAAGAGAGAGCAACATCCAAGCAGGCCAGACCCAAACCTACTACTGCTACTTTCCCTTGTCCATATTGTACAAGAATAATTGGGTCCAGAATCGGCCTCTACGCCCATCTGAAGACCCACAAGGATTAAGAAGGAGGATAGTCATACTCGATTACGAGTGACCGCCGATGATATATGGTGAATGTGGCTAATTAGACAAAAAGTTATTTCATTCTGTCTGAATGAGATTTTCATATAAACCTTTAAAAAAGCCTTTTATGAAAGAAGAAATTTGCGTCAGTAGTGCAGCCAGATCGATTGTATTCCCCCGCTGCCCTGGAGCGATGAGGACATGCAAGCGCGGCCGAGATCGGAACCTGAATCCCAGCAGCAGGCCTCGCCTCCGGGTCGCACGGCTGTGCTTTCTTCTTTTGTGCCGGACGAGCCCGGCAGACATCGGAGCTGTGCTTCAGCCGCCAGCCAGCCAGGCATTAATGTTTAATGTCATAAAACTGCAGAGAGAGAGAGAGAAACTGAGAGAGAGGGAGAAACTGAGAGAGAGAGAGAGAGAGAGAGAGAGAGCAGTAGTGCTAAAGGGAGCCAGAGGATTGAGCCAAAGGCTGTTCACCTTGCCTTGTTCTCCTCGCGCTGACATAGATGGACAGACACACGTGCGCACACACACACTAACACACACACACTAACACACACACACACACACTAACACACACATATCCACATACACAAGCACTAGCACACACACACACAAACACAGACGTGAGCGTGGCTGTCTTTTTGATGTAGCTGTTACCATGGTGGCTGGAGACCACTCTGCCTCCACAGCTGAGTCTGATTGGCAGGCAGTGTGTGTGTTTGTGTGTGTGTGTGTGTGTGTGTGTGTGTGTGTGTGTGTGTGTGTGTGTGTGTTTGTGTGTGTGTGTGTGTGTGTGTGTGTGTGTGTGTGTGTAAATGAAAGACAAAGAAAAGAAATGGAAAGAGGAAGTTCGGAAGCTTTAGCCTTGTTTTAAAGACCCATTTTCCCGTCTGCTTTACAAGGCCTCCAAAACCCTGTTCAGATTTCTGTAGTAATGTATGGAGTGTGTGTGTGTGCGTGTGTGTGTGCCTCTGCTTTCGCACGCCAAGTGCGTCCTTGACGAGGCACGCTCATACACTCACCGTTCAGTGTCAGGCTAAGGTTAGCCCTTGCTTCCAGCTGTGCGGTCTACACACACACACACACACACACACTCACACACACCTCATTGCACTCCTAATTCGCACATGACGCCTCAACACGCCAGGCCATTACTCATTCATACGGCTCCGGTTTAAAAAACGCCTGAGCCAGCAACCCGACTGCCGACACACACAAGTACACACACTCCCCAAACACACAATCACTATAGTCACTGTTAGGACTTTTACCAGTGAGACAAAACATTATGACCACCTGCGTAATACTCTCTCTCTCTTTTGCTTCTCATTAACATGCTCTCAAAACATATAACTTTTCAGGATTTATTAATGTAAAGTATACTTTGTCGTCCTCACCTACCTGGGCTGCACCTCTCTATACTTATATATTGATTGGTTTGTAGAATGTTCTCAAGAATTTTGCTCACTGCCAGAATATGACTCCCTTTAGGTAGACATGCATTATGCAGAATAATAACAGATTATTCTCAGATTCCTTCCATTTCTGTCTAGAAATAAGGTATAATCTACAGCTACAGTAGATACAGGAATCACCAGCATAAGTTATTTTTTTTTCATTTATTTTGAATTTTCTCAGATTTTCTTCCTAATGTATCTGCCCAATTTGTTCAACCCATCACTAGTGATGCTCCAACACCAGGAGGATGAAGACGTGCACACGTCTCCTCCGACACATGTAAAGTCAGACTCCACCTTTTTTTGAGCTGCTGCTGATGCAGCATTGCCGAGTAGCATCACAGCGCTAACGTTTGGAGGAAAACGCAGCGACTTGGTTCTGATACATCAGCTCACAGACGCAGCCTGTGCTGTACTGATCCACATCACCCTAGGAGTCATGAGGGTAAAGAAGAGCGCCATATCCTGTACCCACCCAGAGAGAGCAAGGCCAGTTGTGCTCTCTCAGGGCTCCGGCAGCTGATGGCAAGCTGCATGACTGGGATTCAAAACAGCGATCTTCAAGGGTGGGGGAAAATATTTGATTAAATATACTTTTTTTTTCTTCTGTTGTTTTGGGTAATGATAGCATGCCTCACCTTTCATAAATTGGTCCAAAAATCTAAACCATATACAAAGTGTTTTTTTTGTTTGTATAGTCAACTAGATGATCTTACATGTATATTTGGTATACTCTGGTATATTTGTTGAGCCTGTCGGTTTCGATTGCATGTTAGAATGATTTGTTGAAAGGAGATGAAGGTCATCCAACTGAGAGGACAGGGTTCACTGGATGCCTCTGGGTTTGTCTGCTGTTGTGTTGGTTTTGATCCAGTCAATTGCAGGTAAGAATAGGATGGGAGAGACAGCTTCTGTGGGATGTGTCAAATGTCACGGGATATGATACTAGGGTTCTACCACTGGTTTGCTTGTTCACCTCTAGGCTGATTTTTGTTAAGCTGGAGGGGTGGGTTAGGGGAAGTTTTAGGGCTACATGGTCCTTCAAACAGAAGGCTTAAAGAATCACTGGCAAGATGGTGCTACAAGCAACCAAAGAATATAAGTATTTTCTTTGTTAAACATTATGATTAAAACTAGCTGTATTACCATGGTTAAGTGTGTAGTGTCAATGTTTTATAGCCATTTCTTTCATAACCAGCATAAAAAATCAGTAGTAGTAGCTAGCTAACTCTCCTGTTCCACCTAAAATGATGCAACAGACATCAGAGACTGCAGCATTTAAGGTGGAATGAAAAAGTTACCTACCAACTGTTTTTTTTGCTATGCTTGATATGAAGAAAATGGCTATAAAACAGCGACACTAAACATTACACTATATGTTAATATAGCTTTAATATAGTTTTAATCAGAATTCTTAACAAAGAAAACTAATTTATGGGTTTCTTCGGTCGCTTGTGGCCCCTTCTTGCTTGTGACTCTTACAGGTTGCTGAACTTTAGCGCTCCGCTGCTAAATATGCTATACCGTTATTGCTATACCACTTTTCCTTATAACTGTGTTCCAAGGGGAAGGGTTACACTTGAAAACAAGGGGTAGGGTACAAACGAAAAATGGGATTGGGCCTAAATCCTGTTTTATTACATTTTGCATTGCAGTGTGTATATCTATTAAAACTCCAAAGTGTGAACAAAATTGGAATTGGGTTGTTTGGCCAGGGTGCCAAAACTTTTGCACACCTTTATACAGATACACACACACGTATACAAGCACTCAGCACATACACAAGTATTTCCACCCACTCGGGCCTATACACAAATATGCCCTCAGAAAAACACAAGCGCGCGCGCACACACACAGCCGTTAATCCGTTTGTCACGGAGAGGCGTGCTTTACGAGCGCTGAAGGATTATTCCTCCCTCTCCGCACGAGGCTCCGCTCGCAGACAGCTCGGTGCGTGTGTGTGTGTGTCTTTTCCCGTTAATATAAATAAATAAATGTGTAGGCTATGTGTGTGTGTGCGCCAAGACAGGCTTCTCTTTGTGTGTGTGTGTGTGCGCGCGCGTGTGTGTGTATATATGTGTGCGCGAGTGCGCGCCCGCGCCCGCAACTACGCACACACCCGCGCGTGCAGGCAGTCTAGCAGCGGCGAATGTTAAATTGTATCCAATTACTGGCTGCTCGGCGATACGGGGGGAATAATTCTTTCCGCGTGACAGCGCGATTCGATTACTCTCGCGCGCGAGTGCCGTCTCGGAGCCGCGCGGAGATCTCTCACACCTTCATGATGGGAGGATTTATGCTTTCATAAACGCGGTTAGCGCTGCTAGCCGGACCCGCGCGCGGGTGCGGGTGCGAGTGCGAGTGCGTTTGCGAGCCTGCGTGCAAGCGTATGGGACGGGAGCGAAGCAAGTCCCGTAAAGCAAGGAACGTTGAATAAACGTTAATTTTTAAGTCGGATTACATCTTTTAAGGTTGATGATGGAAGATCAACCTTTAAACAACGGTTAAATAACGTTGCCTAAACGACAACGGTTAATGTTAGAAATTAACGTTGATTCAATGTCAGAATTTTATGACTCGGTGCTTATTAGGCAACGTTAGGCAACGTTATATAAATGTTGTTATAATGATGAATTAAGGTTGGTGCGACTTAAAAATGAACGTTGATTTAATGTCAGAATTTCAAGTCGCACCAACCTTAATTCATCATAATAACAACATTTACATAACGTTGCCTAATAAGCATTGATTAATGTTAAAATTGAAAAGACTTTTTTTTATAAAATGTCCATTTCAGGTCGCAATACATCATTTATTGTTGATGATGGAAAAACAACCTTAGAACAACTTAAAAAAAACGTTGCCTAACGAGTATAGATTGATGTTAAAATTCTGAGATTGAATCCATGTTAATTTTTTGGCTGTTACATCATTTAATGTTGATAATGGAAGAACAAACTTTAAATAACCTTTAAACAACCGTTATTAAACGTTGTCCAATAGACATCAGTTAACATTGAATTCTGACATTGAATCAACGTTTACTTTTAAGTCGCAACAACCTTAAAACATTATTAAAACAACCTTTATATAACGTTGCCTAGACATTGGTTAACAATGTATTTTGACATTGAATCAATGTTCATTTTTAAGTCGCATTACGTCATTTATTGTTAATGATGGAAGAACATCAGGTAATGTTGAAATTCTGACATTGAAGCAACCTTTAGTTTTTTGAGTCAGAGGAAAGGGTTAAAAAGCCGTCTCGGAGCCGCGCGGAGATCTCTCACACCTTCATGATGGGAGGATTTATGCTTTCATAAACGCGGTTAGCGCTGCTAGCCGGACCCGCGCGCGGGTGCGGGTGCGAGTGCGAGTGCGTTTGCGAGCCTGCGTGCAAGCGTATGGGACGGGAGCGAAGCAAGTCCCGTAAAGCAAGGAACGTTGAATAAACGTTAATTTTTAAGTCGGATTACATCTTTTAAGGTTGATGATGGAAGATCAACCTTTAAACAACGGTTAAATAACGTTGCCTAAACGACAACGGTTAATGTTAGAAATTAACGTTGATTCAATGTCAGAATTTTATGACTCGGTGCTTATTAGGCAACGTTAGGCAACGTTATATAAATGTTGTTATAATGATGAATTAAGGTTGGTGCGACTTAAAAATGAACGTTGATTTAATGTCAGAATTTCAAGTCGCACCAACCTTAATTCATCATAATAACAACATTTACATAACGTTGCCTAATAAGCATTGATTAATGTTAAAATTGAAAAGACTTTTTTTTATAAAATGTCCATTTCAGGTCGCAATACATCATTTATTGTTGATGATGGAAAAACAACCTTAGAACAACTTAAAAAAAACGTTGCCTAACGAGTATAGATTGATGTTAAAATTCTGAGATTGAATCCATGTTAATTTTTTGGCTGTTACATCATTTAATGTTGATAATGGAAGAACAAACTTTAAATAACCTTTAAACAACCGTTATTAAACGTTGTCCAATAGACATCAGTTAACATTGAATTCTGACATTGAATCAACGTTTACTTTTAAGTCGCAACAACCTTAAAACATTATTAAAACAACCTTTATATAACGTTGCCTAGACATTGGTTAACAATGTATTTTGACATTGAATCAATGTTCATTTTTAAGTCGCATTACGTCATTTATTGTTAATGATGGAAGAACATCAGGTAATGTTGAAATTCTGACATTGAAGCAACCTTTAGTTTTTTGAGTCAGAGGAAAGGGTTAAAAAGCGAGAAAGATTAAAACCATCAGCTGCCTGAAAGAGAGAAAAGGGGGGAAGAAACAGGGAGAAAGAGGGAGAAACAAAGACAGGAGAGAAAGAGATGAGGGAGAAAGAGAAAGTAAGACAGAGAGGGAGAGTTAAAGGGTTAGAGGGAGAGAGAGAAACAAAGAAAAAGAGAAAAAGAAAGAGGAAGAATGAAGAGAGAGGGATGGATGGAGAAAGGAAGTAAGATAATGAGAGAGAGAGAGAGAGAGAGAGAGAGAGAGAGAGGGGAGAGAGAGAGAGAGAGAGAGAGAGAGAGAGAGGCTGCAGCGCAGGCAGGAAGCTTTAAATCTGTGTTTTAGGGGCCGCAGTCACACGGAGGCCTCTGCTCTGCGCGAGAGAATGTGTGTGTGTGTGTGTGTGTGTGTGTGTGTGTGTGTGTGCGTGTGCGCGCGTGCGTGCGTGCGTGCTCGAGTGAGCGACGGTAAAAGGGCCTCATAAACTCGTGCTTTAACGAGAGGAAGCCTCGTTAAGCCACTACGATCCGCAGGCAGAAGCACCTCCTGTTCCTCCTGCTTCTCCAAAACTAATTCCAGAAGCAGTCAAGTGAACAGGTCCTAGAATTTCCAGACTCTGAAACGGTGTGTGTAAGGTCTAGAAGCATTCAAGTGATCATATTCCATACTTTCCAGAAAGTTTCAAGCTAAAATATTTCTAATAAGTTCTGTAGCAGTGTGTCAATACATTCTGGAAGGATAGAAGTGAACTAGATTGAACTAGATTCTAGATTTCCCTAATCTTGGTATAGTTCATGTGAGTAAGTTCTAGAATCAGTTGAACAGATTCTACAATTCCAGAGACCTGTCATAGTTTTCTTCCATATGTTTTAGAAGTATTTATATGTACAGGTTTTACAATTGTCAAAATCTAGAATATTGTGTCAATAAAGGAGTGAAAAGGTTTTTGGAATTCCCATTTTTTGAAATGGTGTGGATGTGCCTAAGTTCTGGAAGCATTCGAGTGAACAGATTCTAGAACTCTAGTGTGTCCATGAATTCTAGAAGAATTTAAGTGAACATTCTCTAGAATTCCAAAATTCTGACCAGAAGTAGGATTCAAGTGATCAGGTTAAAGAATTCTCAAATTTTCCCATAGTGTCTTTCCATAATATGTAGAAGGGTGCAAGAGAACCAATTCTAGAATTCAAAAGTTCTGCAATACTAAGTTTTAGTAAGTTCTATAAGAAGCGGAGCAAAAAGATTCTAGAATTTCAGAGCTCTTGAAAACCGTTGGTCAGTAAACTCCAGTTTCTAGAATTTAAGGTTTGGAATAGGGACAGTACATTCTAAAAGCATACAAGCAAATAGGTTCTAGAATTCCCAAGTTCTAGAATAGTGTATGTAGGTTCTAGAGGGATTCAAGAACTTTCAAGAGTTCTGGAACAGTGTCAGTTGAGTAAATAAGGTCAACAAGGTATAGAATTTCTCTCTTCCCAGAATAGCACTACTAAACAATTTCAAGAATAGAATTTTAGAGTTCTCGAAAACTGTCCGTCAGTATGCTCCAATTTCTAGAATTTAAGGTTTGGAATATGGACAATACATTAGAAGGATGCAAGCGAAACCGGTTCTAAAATTCCCAAATTCTAGAATAGTGTATGTACGTTCTAGAGGGATTCAAGGACTTTCAAGAGTTCTGGAACAGTGTCGTTTGAGTAAATAAGGTCAACAAGGTATAGAGTTTCTCACTTCCTAGAATAGCGCTACTAAACAAGTTAAAGAATTACTAAACTCTGGAATCGTGGAAGGCAACACATTGAGAAGTTCCTAAATTCTGGAAGAGTTCAAGCCAAGACATTCAGGAATTCTTGAGTTCTGGAATAGTTAAAGTCAACACATTGTAGAATCCGGTGCTTTTCCAGAGTTCCCGCTGAGCTGCAGCGCAAAAGGCCTTTGAGTGGAGCAGGGGAAGGAATGTGTGTGCGTGTGTGTGGGAGGCGTGTACTGCCGCTGCGGGAGTTTCCAGAGGGATTGGCCCTTCGTGGATTCGTGTCAGCTTGCGAATTTACTGCCAAGCATGCAGCACACAGCCCTCCCCCGCCAGCTCCCGCCGCCTCGCCGTCTCCCCGGCCTCCATTCCAGTTATTCTGGGTTTTGCCAAGTGCGGATCCAGTAGAATCCGATGGGTTCCGATCATCGCTGGAAGGCGGCAGCTTATAAAAAAGACCCGCCTGCCGTGGAGAGCCATCGAGTTTCTGACCTTCAGGTGCAGTCGGCCCAGAACCCCTGAAATTAAGACCCTCTCTTTTCTCTCATGCGGTCGTTGTTCTGGCCGGGAACGGCGTTATCTTGGCATCAAAGTGCAGTGCACCCCCGGCGCAAGCAGAGCCTTCCAAATCCAGAATGCCACCCTCCACACCTCTCTCTTAAATCCGGCACAACCCCCTCACTGCCCCAGTCTAAATCCAGCACCCCCTCCCCCACCCGGCACACACAGCCCTCCAGGCTCTTTGCCCACGCCACCGGAATAGCCCATAATGCAAACATTCTGTATGCGGAGCGAGAAAGGGGAAAATAGGAGCGAGTGCTGTGTGTGTATGTGTATGTGTGAGAGAGAGAGGGCGAGAGAGAAAGAAAGCAGCGCGAGAGCGAGAGAAAAGGAAAGAGGGAGAGAGAGAGTGAAAGCGAGCGAGTCAGGAGCCTGCAGTTAAGCTGCGCTGCTCAGGCAAGACGATGAAAAATTGCCCTCCGGGAGCGGCGGCAGCGCAAGGCTTCCTGGGGGAGGAAGGAGGAGGAGGGCGGCGAGAGCCGGGGGGGTGAGGGGAGGAGTGGGAGGGGAGATCAGATCCAGCGGAACGAAATTAGCAAATCGACAGAGCCTCTTTAGCCTCTGCCCAGATCAGGGAAACCTTGCCCAACAGCTTCCCGGCGTCGTTTTCTACAGCAAGCGAAGGCAGTTGTATCTGGATGATGCGATCTGATGGTGGTAGTATCACATCTCTGGTCACAAGGAGGATAGATAATCGATAGACATCACTTAAACGATTTAAACTGTTTTTTTCTTAAAAAAAACAATTGTATAGCTTAAGGTTAGTACTGGAATTACGGCCAATTTACACTTCTGCATCAAACCTACATTGTAGCTTATGCCTACGCCATATCCTACGATGTAGCCGGACCTCTCCAGAAATGTAACTATGCGTTGCGCAACTTGGTCTGTCGGGCCTTTTTTTCTCTTTCCCTCCTTAGTGGTTTAAAGTGTAGAGCAACTCAGAGTCCTGGACACGTGCATCCAGAAGTATAAACGTTGAGTAGCGTACTCTCACAGGCTACGCTCATAGACTACAGCGTAGGTTCAACAGAGTAAAAATGATAATCTGATTCACTTTTTATTAGGGAATTGTAGGGACTATCTGTGTTGTCTTACAGTTCACTTTTGCATAGTAAGGAATTCTTAAATTGGCAAAATATCCTTCAAGCTTATTGTGACCCATAATGGTTATAATTAGTGGCTGGTCTCAGGGACTAAAGCCCAATTCATACTTCTACGTTGAACCTATGCTGTCACTTGACGCTCACCTCCTGGGAAATGTAATGCAACTACGAGTCATTCCTGTTGGTTAACACAGGTGCCTGTTAGCTGATGTTTCAGAGCTGGGGCACTGTGCTTTCCTCCAAGCATGCTGACTTCACATGTATCATAGTAAGCCTGTGCTAGCCTTAATCATGCTAGCCTTAATCGTCCTAGATTCAGAGGCATGACTATAGCACATATGAATGGAAACTGGGTAATTGGTCTTGCAAATTAGGGAGCAAACAGATAGACAGACAAAGACCTAGTTTTATTCGTTCTAAACTCAGCAAAAAATGGTGGATCTAAACTGCTGTAGGTATGATTTCAGTCAGCTGTATATTTTGCAACACTGACCGTTTTTATGATATAATAAACTTTTTCCTTCAAGAAAGTTACAAACATCTTCTGTGATCTGGACTGTTTCAATGAAGCTGGTGATTTCTGCACATTAAATTTGAGTCCTCACTGTGTAAAGTCAGGTCTATAGGAGTTAGGCAGGTTATATAAGGGATGATAAATAAGTTCTAAAAATGCAGAGCTCCATATGCTAAGCTGGTTACATCGACTGCTAAACCGAGCCCTGTAATTCCATTACTGCAACCTGATTTACATGCACCTCCTCAGTGTGTGAGTGTGTGTGTATTTAGCGCTTTATAAAGACCACATACCCCTGTTTTTGCCAGTGTGGGTACATTTAGTAGCTCTCTATCGGGGGAAAACCTTTTGCAAGATTGACTTTATTTAAATAGAAGAAAAGGCCAAAAAGCTCACTTTTCAGATTTGTTGGTTCACCTCACAAAGACAGGAATACAAACATGCATGTTTGTTTGTGTGTTTATATGTGGGTTGAAGGCCTATTCACCTATATTCGGGGTAGAAGCCGATTGGCCTGGTTGTCCCTAAAAAAGTTCCGTCCAAAAGTTTTGAGACACCTGCTTTTATGATCTTTCTCTTCTTCTAGAATCTTTCGACTTAAAAAAAGTTTAACTGCAAACGTTTTTTTCTTGCGATAGTTATCACAGTATTAAACAATGCAGGGCCAGTGATGTCTCCAGCCTCACCCGCGTGCTGTATCGCGTCCGGACCAATCAAAAGCAGAGTCAGTGCCGAGCTCTCAAAACCTGAGGAAAACAGCAAAACAACAGTAATCAGCCCTTTAATCAGTCATTTAAATGGCTCATTAAAAGGTAAATAAGAGTGTTTGTTTTTCTGGGATTAAAAACGTGAATTCAACTGTAGCTGGAAATATCTGCAAATATGCAAAACTGTGCTGGACTGAGGTGCACAGCTTTCCACACATGCTCACGTTTACAAGCACGTGCCCAACCATGTGGATGGAGGCCCCCTTCCCCTCGCGCTTCTTAGAAAGCAGCAGCCTGTCACTCACACAGACACAGAGACAGCGCTGTGTATCTACTTCTTGTGGCAAGAATCAAAACATTGCACTATGACCTGTTTGATTGAATTGCCTTTGATTGAAGTGACATGCGCACATCGCGCTGACGATGCTTAAACAATATATCGTGTAGCCCTAAATGATGATTAGTGCTGCTCAAACGCGTACCAAAGGTAGTCGTACTATTTCCTCATCAGGCCAAAGAAGTCCTACCTTAAGCTCAATCCTAAGCAGCTTTAGGCTACCATGGGCTCATGTGCAGCTGCTCCATTAGCATTGAGGTTAAAGGTATGTCCTAATACTTTTGGAGGTGAAGAGTTGTGGACATACAAGCGCTTAAAGCGAGACATGAGCGAGAGTCTTTGTTGTAGGATTTCTCAGAGAGAGGCTGTCAGCTGTCTCGCTGTCCCCTGGGGAGGACAGGTCAGCGGTCAGGACCGGGGGTCAGAGTCAGGGTCCTGCTTCAGGTTAAAGCTATTGGTGCTCTAGTTCTAGGTGCATCCAATAGGATTAGAGCGTGCTATGTGTGGAAAAAAGGTGGGGGGTGCAAAGAGAAGACACTCGCTCTTCCCACGTCGCTCTCGCGCCTCTCAAGAAGGCGAGGACGGGCAGAGGCGAGCCATTTGTGTATTCAGAGCTCGTGCTCCTGCCCCCCTCGTCTGTCTTTCTCTCCTTCCTCGCTCTCCCTCCCTCCCTGCACTCTCGTTCCCCCGCACACTCGTTTTTCTCTCTCTCTCCTCTCGCTTGCTCTCTCGCTCTCGCGCACGCTAGGAGAGTCGCTGCCAGAGGCTTCTCACAGCGAGACGCATGAAAGTGTTTATAGACGCAGTCTCGAGGCTGCCGCCCCCGACACACACACACACACACACACACACACACACACACACACATACACACACACACACACAGGAACGAGCGCCTGCTTACAAAAGCTGCCAGCTCGCGAGGATACGACTCAGCCTTGATTCCCACTTGCGCTCAGCGCTGTCTGGAGACAAAGCAGTCAGACCTCAAAGTGAAGCAAAAAACAAAAAACGGCGCGAGAGCATCGGTTTCAACATCTTTTAGCGGAACCAATGCAATTTGGAGAAAGCGCAAATAGACCCTGCCCATCACGTAACTAAATTACGCTATTTATTAGCACCTGTATCTTTTAGCTGCTTTTACAGAATCAGCAGTTAGTGTTCTCCTCAAAGCATGTTGAGCTCTAGGGGTGATGTTTTAGCTACAGCTACAGGAAGACCATGCTTTACCGTTCCAGTGCTGTTATTTTAAAGTGCCTCATAGTTAAGCCGGAAACGGAAAGCATTGGTTTCAATATCTTTTAGCAGAACCAATGCAAAGCTGAAGTCTGTAAGTTTTGAGATTTGGGGGATTTAGTGCCTCTCTGGTGAGTATGGGTAATTGCACCGAGCATGCGGTGGAATCATTTTAAACTGGGCGGGTGTGTTTCGGTCTCCTTTTAGAGCGGATAAATCCAATCCAGATTATGTTCAGTCAGAGAGAGAGAGAGAGAGAAAGAGAGAGAGAGAGAGCACTCAGTCAGAAACTTCACTCCTTCATTTCTTTGGTTTTACTATGGGTGAATGAGCTACTGAGCTCTGAGTTTCCTCTTCTGAAGTCTCCATTGCTCCACCAGCCGCTCGCGTTTAGTAAAACTGTGCTGGATTCTCTTTTAGAGGCTGTAAGTGTGACGTAAGTATGTAAAGACGTGTGACGTGGCAGAAGAAGAGGAACTCCCGCTAAAAGCAACCGACACCCCGGTTTTTAGAATTAATATATTATTAGGTTTAGCAGGGATGGTGGGTTTCAGCAAACTGATACCATTAAACACAATATTTTATCCATATTCTTCTCCACAGAAATGATTCTGCTTTCAGTTAAAAAAAGCGAAATTAGACCCTGCCCATAACAGGGACTGTGTACAACCTTGGATTGGAGATACACTTGCTGCTTCGCTTTCAGATTCACTTAGGCAACTGGACGCATTACCAGTGCAGTGGTTTTGTCAGTATTCATTTCACTCCTCCCACAAGAAAATTACAGAAACAATCCAAAAGTGCCATCACATCCAAATCCACACCAGTAATTCCTCATCCATGCATCACTGTCCGATATTCTCAGACAGCACAACTTTCTTACTTACTCAAAACAGAGAGCTATGAGAAATCTTTTTTTAAGATGACAGCACAAGCAACCAAAGAAACTCGCAGTTAGCAATGTTAGCAAAATTACCATATTTTCGTTTAATGTGTAGATTCAATGTTTTATGGTCATTTTCTTTATAACATGCATAAGAAATATCTTAGTAGTAGTTCATCTCAGCAGCTAGTTAGCAAGCTAACTTAACTTTCCAGTTCCACCTTAAATGATGCAACAGATGGGAGAGGCTGCAGCATTTAAGGTGGAACAGAAAAACAAAATAAAAGTTAATAAAAGCTGATTTCAGCACATTCTTCACAATAAAGCAATTAAGTACTGGATGATAATACCTACTACCTTTCTGAAGATATACGATTAAATACGCCCTAAAGTAAACTAGTTACTTAACCAACAGCAGTTAGGTTTCTGAACTTTAACGCTTCAAGTTTAGGATTTCACCCCTTCCTCTTGAAGTTAACTCTGTTCCGAAAGGAAGAGTTACATTGGAAAACCAGGGGTAGGAGTGAAAAAGAAGAAATGGGACTGGGCTTTATTGTTCTCCTGCAAGCATGTTGAGCTCTATAGTGGTGCTGTGTTCTCCTTCTTGGGTTTTGAAGGAAGACTCTATACTGCTTAATCTTCCCCGTGCTGGTTATTATCGTGTGATGGTGGATAAGAATTGTGTGTGTGTGTGTGTGTGCGCGACAGAAAGGAGAAGGAGTTGGCATGCTTGTGTTAGTGTGTGTGTGTGTGTGTGTGTGTGATCACCCTGATTGATAACGGCTGCTGGAGGCGCCGCTGCGTGCAAAGAGCTTCCTGCAACTCGACCCCATGCAGTGTGTGTGTGTGTGTGAGTGTGTTGTTCTCTTTCTCTCCTTACTCTCTCTCTCTCTATCCCTCGCTCTCTCGCTCTCTCACTCCCTCGCTTTTTTGCTCTCTCACTCCCTCGCTCTCTCTCTGGCACAGCGCCAGGGTCCCTGTTCCAGCTCGCCGCCGCACAAGCCCTTAAAGCTTTGGCTACCGCCACCATGTGTGTGTGTGTGTGTGTGTGTGTGTGTGTGTGTGCATGCATGTGTGTGTGTGTGTGCTGCCAGGCTCTGATTGCACTAACAGATGGCTGGATCAGTGTTACCTACTGGAGAGTGCAACTCCTACACGAGCTGCGACTCGCACGCGTGTCTCTTTGTGTGTGTGTGTGTGTGTGTGTGTCCGTAAACGCACAGCGGCAACAAATCCCACCTGATCCTGCCCACCCCGCCCACTCCCACAGCTCATATCGCTGTGTGTGTGTGTGTGTGTGTGTGTGTGTGTGTGAGATGGGCTGTGACGTGGATCTGACAGGTGAAGGCCTTGGGGACCTGCAGCCTCGTGTGAGGCAAAAGCAACAACATCTGGATTCACTCAGTCTTTCTCTTACACACACACATATATGCACACACACCGGGCATGCCTAAAGTATACTGTATAATACAGTATACTTGGGTCTCCGAGTGTTGGTTCGAATCCTGTTCATGCAGCTTGCCATTAGCTGCCGGAGCCCCGAGAGAGCACAGTTGGTCTTGCTCTCTCTGGGTGGGTACAGTACAGTAGATGGCGCTCTCTCTTTCCCCTTATCACTCCTAGGGTGATGTGGATCAGCACAAGGCTGAGTCTGTGAGCTGATGTATCAGAACCGAGTCCTGCTCTTTCCTCCGAGTGTTAGCGCTGTGATGCTACTCAGCAATGCTACAGCACCAGCAGCAGTTCAAAAAGAGGCGGAGTCTGACTTTACACGTGTCGGAGGAGGCGTGTGCTAGTCTTCCTAACCCTCCTGGTGTTGTGCATCACTAGTGATAGGGGGATGGGTTGTGTTTTTGGTTGTGTAAATTGGGGAAAAAAGTAAAAAATAGTATAGTAAATAGTAAAAAATAAATAAATAAATAAAAATACTATAAATTATACTGTGAAATTATGTGCATTTTTGGCGATACCACTCAGCACTATTACTGAGATTTAAAAAAATACATATTTCATATGTATCCCAATTTCATGATGGACTGATAAACATGCTCGAAAAATGACTCAGATTTAAATATTTTTACATTGACTTCCATTAAAAGTTTGAATGAATGAAGTTCAACTTGTATAGCACCTTTCTAGAAACCCAGGGACACTTTACATTTTACACACAACTATTTATACTCAGCACTTATCCACACACCGGTGAGATGCAGCAGCCAATAGCGCACAGCGTACTCTTAACCAGAAACAACCGTCCACCAGGACAGAGTGCCAATCCATATCTTTACATAGTCATACCTACATTTTTATACACACACAGTCTTATACAATACACATACATACCATACACTTACACACATACAAACTAGATCATTTTAATTTTTCCGATTTACCTATTCTCCAAGTTTTTGGACTGTGGGAGGAAACCAGAGTCCCCTGAGGAAACCCACACAGACACAGGGAGAGCATTGAAACTTCACCCAGATAGGGACTTGAACCCAAGACCCCAGTTCTGGGAGGTGAATTTAATGCTAACCACTAAGCCCCTGGATTTTTGGTTCTCCTGTAAAGTTGCCATATATGGACGATATATTAATGTCTCTCTCTCCTAATCCAGCACACCCGTCTCTGCTCTGTATTACACAGTAGTGTCCCTGCTTTATTCTCAGCAGCGCTGCGTGAGTGTGTATATATATGTGTGTGTGTGTGTGTGCGTGTGTGTGTAAAGCCTCTTTCTCTTGGACCCCTCCATCCCCCCAGTGAGCCTCTGCACAATTAATTAGTTTAGGAGGAAGGAGGGGGCTAATCCGGACCAGAGAGATTCAACCGGCCTGAACCCAACACGGACATGACCAGCGCACACACACACACACACACACACAAACAGAGAAACCGGCTCTCACTCTCTCAATTCTATCCCTCTCTTTCTTTCCTTCTCTCTCTCTGTCTCTCTCTTTCTCATTCTTCCTCTCTCGCTCTCTCGAGTGTCCTCAATGTCACGGCTAATAGATAAAGAGCGGATTAGCATCACAACACGGGATCTGAGTGGGTGTGTGTTGGGTGGCGTGGGCCGGTGGGGAGGGGAGGGGGTGTAATTACCAGGCCTAATGTAATTTAATTGTTTTTTAATTAGAAGCCAGTATTTCTCCCCTATAGACACTGCATGAAGAGCAGGGTTCAGCAGATCATCACACAATACATTAAAAACACAGACAGTACTAGTCTAGCACCTCACCTTTAATATACTAATAATAAACACATAGTCAGTACTAGTCTAGCACCTCACCTTTAATATAATAAACACACAGACAGTACTAGTCTAGCACCTCACCTTTAATATACTAATAATAAACACATAGTCAGTACTAGTCTAGCACCTCACCTTTAATATAATAAACACACAGACATTACTAGTCTAGCACCTCACCTTTAATATAATAAACACACAGACAGTACTAGTCTAGCACCCCAACTTTAATATAACAAACACACAGACAGTACTACTCTAGCACCTCACCTTTAATATAATAATTAACACACAGACAGAACTAGTCTAGCACCTCACCTTTAATATAATAAACACACAGACAGTACTAGTCTAGCACCCCAACTTTAATATAACAAACACACAGACAGTACTAGTCTAGCACCCCAACTTTAATATAACAAACACACAGACAGTACTTAGTCTAGCACCTCACCTTTAATATACTAATAATAAACACATAGTCAGTACTAGTCTAGCACCTCACCTTTAATATAATAAACACACAGACAGTACTAGTCTAGCACCTCACCTTTAATATAATAAACACACAGACAGTACTAGTCTAGCACCCCAACTTTAATATAATAAACACACAGACAGTACCAGTCTAGCACCTCACCTTTAATATAATAAACACACACAGACAGTACTAGTCTAGCACCTCACCTTTAATATTAATAAACACACAGACAGTACTAGTCTAGAACCTCACCTTTAATATAATAATAATAATAATAAACACAGACAGTACTAGTCTAGCACCCCAACTTTAATATAATAAACACACGGACAGTACTAGTCTAGCACCTCACCTTTAATATTAATAAACACACAGACAGTACTAGTCTAGAACCTCACCTTTAATATAATAATAATAATAATAAACACAGACAGTACTAATCTAGCACCTCACCTTTAATATAATAAACACACAGACAGTACTAGTCTAGCACCTCACCTTTAATATAATAAACACACAGACATTACTAGTCTAGCACCTCACCTGTAACATAATAATAATAATAATAATAATAATAATAATAATAATAATAATAATAATAAACACAGACAGTACTAGTCTAGCACCCCAACTTTAATATAACAAACACACAGACAGTACTAGTCTAGCACCCCAACTTTAATATAACAAACACACAGACAGTACTTAGTCTAGCACCTCACCTTTAATATACTAATAATAAACACATAGTCAGTACTAGTCTAGCACCTCACCTTTAATATAATAAACACACAGACAGTACTAGTCTAGCACCTCACCTTTAATATAATAAACACACAGACAGTACCAGTCTAGCACCTCACCTTTAATATAATAAACACACACAGACAGTACTAGTCTAGCACCTCACCTTTAATATTAATAAACACACAGACAGTACTAGTCTAGAACCTCACCTTTAATATAATAATAATAATAAACACAGACAGTACTAGTCTAGCACCTCACCTTTAATATTAATAAACACACAGACAGTACTAGTCTAGAACCTCACCTTTAATATAATAATAATAATAAACACAGACAGTACTAATCTAGCACCTCACCTTTAATATAATAAACACACAGACAGTACTAGTCTAGCACCTCACCTTTAATATAATAATAATAATAAACACAGACAGTACTAATCTAGCACCTCACCTTTAATATAATAAACACACAGACATTACTAGTCTAGCACCTCACCTGTAACATAATAATAATTATAATAATAATAAACACAGACAGTACTAGTCTAGCACCCCAACTTTAATATTAATAAACACACAGACAGTACTAGTCTAGCACCTCACCTTTAATATTAATAAACACACAGACAGTACTAGTCTAGAACCTCACCTTTAATATAATAATAATAAACACAGACAGTACTAATCTAGCACCTCACCTTTAATATAATATACACACAGACAGTACTAGTCTAGCACCTCACCTTTAATATAATAAACACACAGACATTACTAGTCCAGCACCTCACCTTTAATATAATAATAATAATAATAATAATAATAATAATAATAATAATAATAATAATAATAATAATAATAATAATAATAAACACAGACAGTACTAGTCTAGCACCTCACCTTTAATATAATAATAAACACACAGACAGTACTAGTCTAGCACCTCACCTTTAATATAATAATAAACACACAGACAGTACTAGTCTAGAAACTCACCTTTAATATAATAATAAACACACAGACATTACTGGTCTAGCACCTCACATTTAATATAATAAGCACACAGACAGTACTAGTCTAGCACCTCACCTTTAATATAATAATAAACACACAGCCAGTACTAGTCTAGCACCTCACCTTTAATATAATAATAAACACACAGTACTAGTCTAGCACCTCACCTTTAATATAATATACACAGACAGTACTAGTCTAGCACCTCACCTTTAATATAATAATAAACACACAGGCTGTATTCGAAATGGCATACTACATACTACTCGCGTACTAAATCTGCCTAAAGCTAGTATGCAGTACGCAGTATGCGACCAAACTGAGAATCTGTAGTGCACTACAGGTACCCGGATGGTGTACTACTGCGCTCCGATTTCGCAGTGTGCATGGAGAGCTGTCTTCGTGGTGTACTGCATCCCAACATGCATTGCGGCTGGCTCCTCCAGCTCGCTTCAGAAAAAAACAAGATGGTGGCGAGTGCGAGAGATTTTCAAATTATGGATATATATATTTTTAAATTAAGGGAATTATTTTGGAAAGTATCGGCTCACCGCTGTCGAGCCCCTCCGCTGCCGCGGCCGCGCGCTCTCCGCGGCCGTGACCCTCCGCTGCCGCGGCCGAGCACTCTCCGCCGCGGCCGCGCGTTCTCCGCGGCCGGGACCCTCCGCTGCCGCGCCGAGCGCTCTCCGCGGCCGGGACCCTCCGCAGTGTGCAGCAACATACAGTTTAAAAAATTATTCTGTTATTTTAATAAATAATTCCCTCAGTTTTAATAAATTATTCTGTTATTTTAATAAATAATTCCCTGAGTTTTAATAAATTACTCTGTTACTTTAATAAATAATTCCCTCAGTTTTAATAAATTATTATGTTACTTTAATACATAATTCCCTCAGTTTTAATAAATGATTGTTATTTTAATAAATAAGTCCATCAGTTTTAATAAATTACTCTGTTACTTTAATAAATAATTCCCTCTGTTTTAATAAATCGTTCTCTTTATTTAATAAATAATTCCAATAAATCGTTCTGTTAATTTAATAAATAATTACCTTTGTTTAAAAAATCGTTCTGTTGATTTAATAAATAATTCCCTCAGTTTTAATAAATCGTTCTCTTTATTTAATAAATAATTCCAATAAATCGTTCTGTTAATTTAATAAATAATTACCTTAGTTTAAAAAATTGTTCTGTTGATTTAATAAATAATTCCCTCAGTTTTAATAAATCGTTCTCTTTATTTAATAAATAATTCCAATAAATCGTTCTGTTAATTTAATAAATAATTACCTTAGTTTAAAAAATTGTTCTGTTGATTTAATAAATAATTCCCTCAGTTTTAATAAATCGTTCTCTTTATTTAATAAATAATTCCAATAAATCGTTCTGTTAATTTAATAAATAATTACCTTTGTTTAAAAAATCGTTCTTTTGATTTAATAAATAATTCCCTCAGTTTTACTACATATTTTTCTTTTAAATAAGGGAATGATTTGAATACAAATTAATAAAATTGTTTCACTTGTGCAACGTGTCTCATTTCTTTTATAGTTGAGATTGTGTAAATATGAATAAGAGTTTGTTTAAATGTTTTCTTCTTGATGGTACTTACATAGATGAAAATAGTAATCTACTAAAATAAATAGGAAAACGTATTTAAATATAACTGGAACTTTCTTGGGTTGTTTCTGTTTACAACTCAGGGTGAGGAATTCGGAGCACTACAGAGGACTGACTGGTGTGTCATGGGGCCATGTAGGGTACTACAATCAAAAGTGTTGCAGTACCGAATACTACATACTGGGCAGTGTGTAGTATGCAGTACATACTAGTGCAGTATGCAGTACGCAGTATAGTAGTATGCCATTCCGAATACAGCCACAGACAGTACTAGTCTTGCACCTCACCTTTAATATAATAAACACACAGACAGTACTAGTCTAGCACCTCACCTTTAATATAATATACACAGACAGTACTAGTCTAGCACCTCACCTTTAATATAATAATAATAAACACACAGGCAGTACTAGTCTTGCACCTCACCTTTTATATAATAAACACACAGACAGTACTAGTCTAGCACCTCACCTTTAATATAATAATAAACACACAGACAGTACTAGTCTAGCACCTCACCTTTAATATAATAAACACACACAAACTCTAGTTTAACCAGTTTAAACAGTGACTGATTATCAGTTTGCAGCATTAGCGTACTAAATTGAAAAAGCGTCAGACAATAACAGCGTAAAGGCTGCGGTTTAATTTTGTGCAGGAGCTCAGCAGAGAGAAAGTGGATGGTACCATGTGTGTCACTTTTCATTCTTAAAATTCTGTTTCTATATCTACTTTCTAAGAATTTATTTTTTTATATGATACATATAATAATATGATGAACTTGCTAATTGTTGGATAATGCAGACGGCCCATTCCACAAAAAGGCTCCAAAAAAAGTGCAGCTTCACCTTCCTACTTTCTGTTGGAGAGTAATGTAACGTATCAAAAAGGAAAACGAACTGTTGGAAATTGACACTAGACTTTTCGGTCATTGGGGATGGAGATATTGGTATAGGTGGAGCTATACATCTTACTGCAACCAGCCAGTAGAGACACTAGACCAGCGGTGGCTTCACTTTTAAAGGGCCAATAAACCCCCTGAATTTTGATGGGTGATGTATAGGTTTAGTGGCGGGGCAGGAGTGAAAGCTGTTTGGTTGAGCTGCAGCAGCAGATGGTTGGACATCAACAGGGTGGCATAATTTTTATTGAGTGTCTGCGAACTAAAATACACAGAAAAATCATCCTCACCTATAGAACAGTAGAACCTGAGAGGGCGCTGCAGAGGCAGAAATTACCACAATAAAAGCGTTTTTAAAGGTTAGGAAATGTTTATAAAATTTTAAGCAGAACTGGAGTGTTTTATTACTTTAAAGAAACAAATTTCAGCTATTAATGAAAAAAATATGGTTTAGGGTTTAGTGACTCCTTAAGTGATGCTGTATTAATGAGCATTAAGCTCTTCTGACTCGGATTCCATTTGATAATTTTAATTTTAAAAACAAGAGACGAATTCTAATCATTATGTAGGGATTCTGCACAACATGGCGGCTGGTGTTTATTTTCCGTTGCCTGGAAACGCCTTCATTGATCCAGTGCTGTTAGTGGCCTCGCTAGTGGTCGATGCAGATTGACCATGTGGTAAAAAAAAAAAAAAGATAAAATAATCCATATAAAATGCGGCTCTCAGGAGTGAGACAGCAATGCGAGAACAATTAATAAGAGCCTGCTGTTCCCCTGAAGCCTCCCCTCAGATGTTTAATGTAAAAAATAAAAGTTTGGTTGAAGATATGAAGAATTTGAGCATCACAGCTATGAAGACATATACAGTACCTGTCAAAAGTTTGAGCACATCTTAAGTTCATTTTTTCATTATTTTAAACTGTCCTGTATTGTAGATTAATACTAAACTCATCCAAACTATAAAGAAAACAAGTTAAACGAACTAGAATATATTTTATATTTTACATTCTCTATAGTAGCACCTCATGCTTAGATGATTGCTAGTGGTCGATGCAGAAAATAAGTGAAGTGAAACTTAAATCAAGCAAAATCACAGATTTGTTTGGCCTAAATTTGGATTAAATTTGCTGTCTTCTGTGCTTGTTTTGAGTTCTAATGACGTAACCCTTTCAGACCTGAATTATCTCCAGTGATGTAAAAAATATATATTAAGAAAGCTGTTTTCTGTCTGTAATGCACAGAAAAGAAGACTCTACTATAAAATATGTTTATCAAATAAATCCAATTAACTAAAATGTTAGTTTTCGTTCATTTCCATTGCATTGGAAGCCTGTATGCAATATATTATATTAAAAATGACCTTTTTATTTCATAAATCATATCTAATCAGAAATAAACATGATTAAAAGGTGTTCTTAATCACATTAAAATAGCCAAATTTAGCTGTTCCTTTTCCTCAATGGCTCTAGTACTACTGTTTTTCCAGTGCAGGTATAATTTATGAAATAAAAGGTCAATTTGGTTTTTCAATGGGAAGTTACTGTTTCATTTTTTTTTTTTAAACTTGTTCATTGGCTGGCTCATGGTCTTTTCTGATGGACAACAGCTCTCAAATAGTGTAATATAGAGCAAAACATAAAAAAATAAAGAAAATACATTATGTCCATTGTAATAGATGCAGGGTTTGAAAGGGTTAAAATAAGCTAAAAATGCTAAGTAAGACTAATTAAGAGAATTATTTCAGGTGCTTAGAATCAGGTGCTTAGGCTGGTTGACCATCTTTGAGAGCTTTATAAACATCTATGAAACTCCTATGTTCTCAATTAAGTTTAAGTTTGGTTTTGTTGGCTTGACCAACTCTGCTAAGCTGGGTAACTATTTGGGCAAGCTGGTTATACAGTTCTTGGCGTAGGCGGTCAGGATGATCCTGTTTGTAGACCAGCTAAAGCATTAAACTCAATCAAAAATAACCTATACTGGTCAAAACTGCATTTTCGCCGCCCATTCCTCAACATTTTGAAGACTCAGTCAGAATTCATCCCAATCTGATCTCAAAGAAAAGCCGCGGTGAAAAACGAGAAGGTCGTGACCAAAGACGTAGAAAGTGTTGGATCGTAATGAAGGAGACGCCTTTTCATCGCAGTTATCAGACAGTAAGAGCTGCTATCGCCGCTTTTACCTTCGCCGTTCTCATTCTCAATAACAATGGCGATCATTCCTCCACACCGCGTTGGCTATCCGCTCATTTCCTTCCATTCTGCACTCATTTCCTGTTTGGGTCTGCACAAACAGGAAATGGATCTTCAGCATAGGTGGACCAGCAGAGAGGGGACCTGATACTGGCCAGGTTTCTCTCAACAATCTCGGCCAATTTTATACTCTACTAAAAATCATGAATACAAACACGTTATGGACGTCTTACAACTACCATAGTTTTGATAATCGAGTAATCTGTAAGAGATCAAGGAATTTCAGATTTAACACGGGGAGAGAAAATTAAACAATGAAAAGGTAGTTACCATCCAAATTAACAAAGGTAAAATATCAAATCTGTTTTAGAAGGTTTAAATACAGCTCTTTAAAAAAAAGAAGAGAGCACTTCAGTTTTAGAATCAGTTTCTCTGATTTTGCTATTTATAGGTTTATGTTTGAGTAAAATGTAGAATAAAACTTTGTTTTATTCTATAAACTACAGACAACATTTCTCCCAAATTCCAAATAAAAATATTGTCATTTAGAGCATTTATTTGCAGAAAATGAGAAATGGCTGAAATAACAAAAAAGATGCATAAGATGTATAGGTGCTTTCAGTTTTGTAGTGCATTCAAAACTCCATTAACTGCAAGAACGACAAGTCAACAAGTAATAGAAGATGGAGGGGATCTTTTATTGCCATTTATCTAAAGGATTTTTTTTGTAAAATATAAATACAAATGATAGCGTATGTAGTTACAAAGTTTTCGACACGTCTCCAAAAACAATAAACACACAAGTCAGAAACAAAGTTACTGAAATCGTCGACTCATTATTTACAACTTTGAGAGTGTCTTTATTCTAACAAAGCTTTAATATTAGTATCTTACACTTCATTTTTAATATTTACCCCCAGAAAAAAAGCCACGGTTTTTAAAATATCTTAAATTTGTAATTATAAATAAGTGAGAAAAAAGCTCAAAACCGTGTTTGCAGGTTAGGACCCTCAAAAAAAACTCAAAACTAAAAAGAAAAAAAAAACGAACAGAAAAATCAAAACTCAAACCACAAAAAATAATTAAATTCTTAGTCCCCCCCGCAAACACGGAAGATGGATGAGTGTGTAACTCAGCCGTGAAGTGCACTAGTTAAAGTCACGACTAACGGACAACTCTCCAAAACACCAACAGCTTCAAAATCCTGAACTACTGCAGCAGATACAGCTGTACATTAGTCTCCTCAGCAAATAAACACCCGACCAAAGAATAAAACAAAAAATCATATATATATATATATATTTATATATTTATATTTATAGCCTATTTATATCCATATATATATATTTATATTTATAATCACAAATTAAAATACAGTAATTGTATAGTATTTATATATATGTATATACTTATAAAACATCTCTTGAACAGAAGAGTTCTTCTCTACAATCGTGGGTCCGTTCCTGCGTCCTGCCAGGAGACGGAAATCCATGTCTGAGGTTCGCACGATTCCGTGCTCATCTCACACCATTATGTACACTCGGTTTCGTTTGATTTTTTTAGCTTTTTTATTTAGCTAGCTAGCATGTTTGCTAAGACCACATGAACGGAGGAGACCATTGTGATGTCACAGAGGAAACTCCGCAACATTTTCTTCGCACCTTTTGAAGAGAGACGACACCATGGTGATGTCATAAAATCAGTTCTGGAACATCACCAGCAACACTGTGGAGCTATGATGTCACAAAGGGATTTACAGGAAAACTTCCTGCAGGCGGTTCCAGAAACATGCGGGAGCCGTGGAGACGATTGTGATGTCACGAAGAGAGATCCAGAACAGAGTGAATGTTCAATGTTCAGCGTCTCCACTCGTGATCTGTAGTGCAGAATCCAAATCCAGAATCCCGAAGACAGGATTCTTATCTCTCAGGCTGTTATCTCTCTCAGTTCCAGATCTTGTGCGAGTCAATCGGTCGGTCGCTCGGTCTCCATGAACCTTTAGTGTCACAACCGTGGCTTAAAGACAGACGGCTCCCACCGGTCGTCCAGGTACTCGAGTGATGATCCGAGTAGGGCGACTAGCTCCGCGCTGATCTCAACAAGGTCCAGTAGCTCCTTACTGTCGGGCAGGAACCCGTCCAGCTCCTCCGGGCAGGAGAACAGCTGGCTGAGCGACACCTGCTTGTAGAACTCGGCCTCTGCGATGGTCACCACCTCAATGTGGGAGAACGTGGAGCGGAAAGTCCTCGCCGACATCTTCAAACGCTTCAGAACGTCAGAGAGCAGCAGCCAGTTCCTGGGCCTGAGAGAAAAAAGAGAGAGAGAGAGATTATTTACTGAGTCTATATATTCGAGGTTTTATATATAGATTCATACATTTTATCTGCTTATATAATTGTATTTTTGATAATTCCTAAAACTTTTCCTGAAAAAAAAAGAAGACCGAAAGAAAGGAAAGAGCGAGAATAACAAAAGTGTGTGTATGTATGTGTGTGTGTGTGTGTAAATGCACGTGTGTGGGTGCATGAGGGTTTACACTCCGCTCATCAAAAACAAGACAATGTTTATGCAGATGTTCTGAAATCAGTGTGGGCCTTCTGTTGATCTGACACACACACACACACAAACACACACACAATTAGAAAAGCAGACCCGAATGCACAAAGGACACTCAGGCTCTCACCCGCTCCCAAATACAATAGGTTACACACACACACACAAACACACACACACAAACCTAGACAAAGCCCCGTCTCTCTCTTGCTCTGACACACACACACACACACACACACACACACACACACACACACACACACACACACACACACACACACACAAGTGCGCACACACACATTGGGAAGAGCGGTAACAGGCAGCGCTCAGTCGATGGCACTTCAGGCAGTCTGTGGGCACAGCGGAGCAAGAGAGAGAGAGAAAGAGAGAGAGAGAGAGCATAATTGTTTGTGTGTGTGTGTGTGTGTGTGAGTGTGTGAGAGAGTGCGTGTGATAGATGGTAGAGCAGAGAGGCCCCACCGCACAAGAGAGCCATTAATACTGCATCAGCCAGCAGCACACAGCGCGAGAGCGAGCGAGAGAGGGAAAGAGAGAGAGAGGGAAAGAGAGAGAGAGAGGGAAAGAGAGAGAGCGAAAGAGAGAGAGAGAAAGAGAGAGAGGGAGTGAGGGAGAGATGGACGAAGAGGAGGATGAAGACAGAACAGAATGAAGACTTGGGTGGGGGGGACAAATAAAAAAATTCTCCCTCACACACACACTTTTACTGCGTTAGAGAGAGAGAGAGAGAGAGAGAGAGCACAAGAGATAGACCTCTGAAATGTGTGTGTGTGTGTGTATCTGAGATGTAGACAGAGTGGGAGGTAATTAGCTGTGTCTGTTTAGCGGCACGTCGCTCGTACTCAACCACGCCGAGCCTCCCTCCCTCCCTCTCTCTCCCTCGCTCTCAGTCACAAGCCCCTAAAGCTAATACACCACTGTGTCCTACTTCGTCTCTCCCGCATTTATTACGCTCCCTGGGGTGATGCCGCCTCCACCAAGTGTGACAGGTTCACCCCCGCTAAGCTAATCGCCTCATCAATACTCATTAATAATCGCCAGTCCTCACTGAAACTGATATTCAGGACAGAACAGCCAACTCACAATTTTCCCATGAGTGTCTTTAGCTTTGTCCTGTAGCTACACGGCTAATGTAGCTGAGACACACTGCCAGCAGGACCTGTAACGCTAACTGGTGCCTATAAGCTTTCACTGCCTGTTAGCCACAGAAGCCTCATATTAGCTCTTGGCTAATAACTAAAATGTTGCTTAACCCAAAGTCTAGCCAAAGGAAATGCAACCCAGGACACAAAAAAAAAAATCAAACAGTTGATCAGCAGACCAGTCAACTAGAAATTATATCCTTAACCACCAATCAATCATCATTATCAGCAGCAATAACAATTATCTTCATTGCAGCAAATCATGCATGCATCAAATTTAATATCAATCAATACAGTCTTAAATAAACAGCACCAACGTTACACTTGTGGTCAGTAAGGTTGCCAAGTTGGGAGACAATCACCTTCTTAAAGGCCTGTCAATGGTTTGGTTTCCAAATATGAGCTGAATGGATTTTTTTATACATATTAGTGAGTTTATATATTAAAGAGCACATATATGTATAAGCATTTTCATATACAGCTCTGTAAAAAATAAGAGATCACTTAAAAATGATGAGTTTCTTTGATTTTACCAAATTGAAAAGCTCTGGAATATAATCAAGAGGAAGATGGATGATCACAAGCCATCAAACCAAACTGAACTGCTTGGATATTTCCACCAGGAGTAAAGCAGCATAAAGTTATACAAAAGCAGTGTGTAAGACTGGTGGATGAGAACATGATGCCAAGATGTATGAAAACTGGGATTAAAAACCAGGATAATTCCACCAAATATTGATTTCTGAACACTTTATGAATATGAACTTGTTTTCTTTGCATTATTTAAGGTCTGAAAGCTCTGCATCTTTTTTTGTCATTTCAGCTATATCTCATTTTCTGCCAATAAATGCTCTAAATGAGAATATTTTTATTTGGAAAATTGTCCATAGTTTACTGTAGTTTATGCAGAAACTGAAGTGGTTTCTTGTAGCTGTACATGAGCCTATACATATACGGATATGTACAATACCTAAACCCATTCATTTATATGCACTTTATTTGGAAAACATATAAAGCTATTAATGTATATGGGCCCTTCAATTGATGTGCCAAATTATATGCAGACCCATTAATATACAAGTATATTGATATATGGGCCCCTTAACATGTGAATATTTTAATATATGGATCCATTCAAATCACTGATCACATGACCCCCAGTCTTTTGGGCTGTGGGATTCTCTGTGATGATGGAGTGCTATCTAATAGCTTCAGGATGAGCTGGAGAGCCAGTGGAACTAATCGTCCAACATTAACACCTGGCTAATGTCCTCATAAGGATAAGTGCAATCAAATCCTCCTGACAAAATGTTCCTAAATCTAGTTTAAAGCCTTTTTCCAGACGAACAGACACAAGAACGAACTGCCTACTAATCAGCTCAATCAAGAAACAGGTGTCCACAAACTTTTGGACAGAGTGTAAAACTGCAGGACTAGATAAGAATAGCTCACCCCTGAGACAGAGAGACCTGGATGTTGTAGCAGGGCAGCAGCGGCCGGTCAGAGAACTCAAACTCAAACACCTCTCTGTGGTCGTCCTCCTCGTCCTCGGGACCGGGCGGGTCGGCCAGGATATCAAACGCTGCAGGGTCATCCCCAGGTTCTGAAAACATAAAGAGAGAGATTGAGAATTTAAAGTTTTAAAGATTATCTGGCAACACAGCATTCTAATATCATCACGGCAAGAGTGGAGCTTTAACAAAATATCGATATATCGACCATTTAAAAAGAAGTTTCTATGATTTTACCAAATTAAAAACCTGTGGAATATAATCAAGAGGAAGATGGATGATCACAAGCCATCAAACCAAACTAAATTAAATTTCTGCACCAGGAGTAAAGCAGCATAAAGTTATCCAAAAGCAGTGTGCAAGACTGGTGGAGGAGAACAGGATACCAAGATTACAAAGCATGATTAAAAACCAGGGATATTCCACTAAATATTGATTTCTGAACTCTTAAAACTCTTAAAACTCGGAATATGAACTATTTATTTGAGGTCTGCATCTTTATTTGTTATTTCAGCCATTTCTCATTTTCTGCAAATAAATGCTTTTATTTGGAATTTGGGAGAAATGTTGTCTGTAGTTTATAGATTAAAACACAATGTTCATTTTACTCAAATATAAACCTAAATAGCAAAATCAGAAAAACTGATTCAGAAACTGAAGTGCTCTTCATTTTTCCAGAGATGTATTGTGATAGTGTTTCGCAATACTCAAACACCCAATTTTTAAAAACATAGGATCTATTTTCTTATTATTAGTTAACAGTGGTTGATTTTGTGTTCTAATCTCCTCAAACTAGATAAAAGTGTTGCGCACTCTCATTAGCTCCCTCTTTACTGATTGGGTAAAAAAAAACATTTCTTTTACTCAGATTTTATCAATATATTGGTGTGTTTTTATAATATTACAGTTTTCTTAAAAGGTTATTTTAAACATTGTATAGTCTTGCTCAGAGTATTACAATATATTGTATTGAAACTCCTGTATCATGATGCACATCGTATATAAAGGTTCTTACTAATACACACAGCCCTAGTGAACAGAGCTGCCGCTGTGACTGTGAGCTGACCAATCAGCATGCCTGTGGTCACTCGTCCACAACAACGTGTGTGTGCGCATTCAAATCCTTCATAACAGGAGTGTGTGTGTGTGTTTGGTGTGTTTCTCTCTCACTCAAACACACTAACCAGCCTAGCAGAAAGACTCATCATGAGTGACAGAGGGAGAGAGGGAAGAATGGAGTGAAAGATGGTAAAAATGGAGAGAGCAAGGGCAAGGCTAATCTCATCTCTATCTCTCTGTAAAAACACTTGTTTTCACTAGTTTAAGTCAGTTAAAGCAGTCAGCGCAGACTGTATTGCACACTATGTTTTCACCGTGATTAAACAGACAGTGAAAGTTTAAACTCCATGTTTGTTAGCAACGTTAGCCTAGCATCTTCCATTTCAGCAATATAGAGGCACATATCAGATGTCAAACATTATTTTGAATGTCTTGATTGGTTTATTGGTTAAATATGGTGTGAGTGGTCAAACATGGTCAACTGATTTTTTTCAGGGAACTATAAGCTTCTGCACTAGTTCTAGCAGGAAACTTCTTTGCTCGTCACTCATATCTCAACCAATCACCTGCTTTCACCTGTCTTTATAAGACCACACCTTACACACCCTTCTCTGCTTGCAGGTGCTGTTTCATCGAGTTTGGTCCCTCCGGCTGCCCGGGGGTTGGCTCCGCCCCTGCTTCCTACATACAACAACACCTGTGAGAGTCCAGATGCTGCATACCTGGGCTGACAGGGCCTACTCCATAGACTAACTTTACATAAATTGGTATCTATATTACATTGTTAATACTATCGAAATCAAAAGTTTTTTTACGCAGGGCTAACTTATGCCTTTCTCTCTCTTTTCCTATTTTCCCACAGCCCTGTTCTCTCAACCTCTCTCTCTCTCTTCCTCTCACAGGTGTTGTTGTGGGTGGGTTTGGGGGGGCTGAGAGCTTCCTGAAAATTCTGCTCGGCTGCTCTCCCAGAGGACCAACCCCCCCACTTCTCCTCCCCACCACACGTCTGTCCTTCACTCCCTCCCTCCCTCTTTCTCTCTCTCTTCCGTCCTCCCTCCCTCTTTCTCTCTCTCTCTCTCTGCGCTACACCCTTTTTCCGGAGTCCTTCTCACATCGCTCCCGCTACGCCGTCTCCTATTAACGCCGTCTTCCATTAAGCAGCGCTGCAGGATGTGTGTGTGTGAGAGTGTGTGAGAGAGAGACAGTGTGTGTGTGTGTGGGGGGGGGAAAGGGAGGCTCTTCACTCTTTCCAGTGGGTGTTGGCGTCAGCGCTAAAGCCTCAAAGAGAAAGAGCGAGGAAAGAGAAGAAGAAAAAAAATCACAGCCCCCCCCACTCCTTTCCTCACTCTTTTTCGCTCTCTACATCTTTCTCTCTCTCTCTCTTTCTCTTTCTCTTTTTCTCTTTCCTCTCTCTCTCCTACCCTCGCACGCTCTCGTGCTCAGTTTTATAGCTGGGGTTTTTCCGAGGCGGTGCTTTAGCAGGGCTCCCGAAATAGCCTGACACTCTCTCTGTCTCTTTCTCTCTCTCCCTCCATCTCTCTCTCTCTCTTTTTCTACCTCTCGAGCTCCCCCCCCTTTAACTGTGCCCCTCTCTCTGTCACGCCCGGCTATTCCAAGAATTCAGAGGGGGAAAACGAGTGGTAGCACAGCGTTTGTTTTTTGGCCAGCTGGAGGGAGCCGGCACACCCACATGCGCACTCACTCTCTCGCGCTCGCTCTCGCGCACAATGCTCCGCTGTTATACAGTGGCCTGGGGAACAGTCCCGGCCCTCGTTTCAATAAACTCTTTACCTGCAGGCACCAGCACTGCTCCCACTCCACGCAATAAAAGCTACAGACGGCACGCCTGCACTTTTTCATTTTCCTGATTCCAGATTTTTTATAGAATTGTATGATTTCTTTTGTTAATCTGGGTTTGGAAGCGAGTTCTGTCTGAGCTTCTCTAAAGATCCGCCCATAGAGAAATATTTTAGTCCATGTGTAGCTACAGTTCTCGTATAAAACACTATAAGACAGTCTGAGACATAGATTGGTTCTAGTACATCTTTTTTTTTGCAGTACTGCAAAACATAATATTGTGATACTTTAATATACTGATATCATACACCTCTAAACCTAGAACCACAGCTGCAATATTACTACATAGAAAGGTTTTTGCAGGCCTAATGAAAAAACTGCATATTAGGAACTACAGCTAGGCCTGTCACAATAAGATTATTTTGTGGATATATTGTCCCAGACTTATTATTGCGATACACAATATTTTTTGTAATTTTGAGACTATAAAACACCACTGACATAATGATAAAAGAATAGCAATCTATGATACACTTTTTAAAGACAGCAAAAATTGAATTAATCATTTAATATAACTAGTTGGGGAATTATATATTTATTTCTTCATCTACTTTAGTCCACACTGTGTGTATGTGATGAAGTCACAGTTATTGAAGCATGACTGGGTAAAATACTGTTCCATGTTATATATGTGAACAAACATTCAAATACACACAATAGAAGATATCACGATTATTAAAAAGTATTGAGGTTGTGTTCCTTTATTGTACGATAAATCTCTATTGCAATTATTGTGACAGGCTTCTAACCACAGCTACCTTATTAACTACTACAAATGGTTACACAGAAGCTACAATATTGATACATATAACTTATTTTTTTAGCCTAACAATCACACTCTAGAACTGTAACTGTGCACTATTGCTACATAGTATCAATGCTACACAAGAATCACATACTACAGCTAGGCTATTGTTACTTTTTGGCAAATTTGGCATTGCGTAATAATACTATAGTTACTGGTAGTTAATGATATTTATCCGTATCTGATCGACGTAACTGTAACATACCTGCAGTTCTAGTGGGTGATTATTACATGTTATACATTACATTGTTACATTCCTAGCTAAATAAATAAATATTTAATTTAATAAATTAATTAATTAATGAATGGTGGAACTATATGCTTTTCCCATATGTTTCTCACTTTGGAAGCAAGAGGAGATTCAGACAATGGTCTTGCCCTCAGGGCCCCCGATCCTTACGTTAACGTTTTCACTGATCTGATCTGCGTTTTTCCCTCCTCTGTTGCTCATTTGGGTCATTGTGTGTGTGTGTGAGAGAGAGAGAGAGAGAGAGAGAGAGAGAGAGACAGAGAGAGAGAAAAAAAAATTGGCACTCACCACACACTGCACTGCCATAGAACTCCCAATACACACCGGGGTCATCGTCCGCTCGACCCTGCAGGTCTGCAAAATAATCTACAGAGAGAGGGAGAGAGAGAGAGAGAAAGAGAGAGAGAGAGAGAGAGAGAGAGAAATGTAAGAATACTGCAGAAATGCCACTTGCCATGGTTTTGTGTTGGCAGCAAAGACATTAATAGCATGCATGCACACACACTTATATATACACACACACTCATATATACACACACACAAACTCACACTTATATGCACACACAGTGACGGAGAAGGGACTAACATATGTGTGTGTGAGAGAGATGGAGAGAGAGAGCGCGAGAGCGAGCGAGAAGGGGGAGGATTTGATTAGAAAGCTCCGACAGAGGGAAACAAATTGGGGGAGGGGCCATAAATCAGCGGAGCCGACGGCGCATCAGGACATAAGTGTGCGCGCGCACACACACACACACACACACACACACAATCAGTCTCCTGCTTCTCTCTGCTGTTCGCCTTTTCTCTTCCCCAGCCTCTCTCGCTCACATAATTTAGCCAGAACACACACACACACACACACACACTCGAGACCCGCTGGCTTTGTGCCAGTAATCAGCTTCCGCTCTCCTCGACCGCTGGCCACAACCTCCATTTCCATTTTGTGGTCCGAGAACGAGCCAGCCACTTTCCTCCAGCGACTCCTGAGGGGGCGGGGCTGTTCCTAGACTCAGGTACTGTCGAAATGACCATAAAACAACTCCAGAACTAGAAGTTGCGCAAAAGCATAAAATTATTGTTAAAAAACTTCCAGAATAATTGAATAATAATTGGCAGTAGATATGGTGCTAATAGATTAATGTTTCTCTGCTTGAGATCCTCTGATTCTGTTGGCAATACTTCGCTTTTACAGGAAACAGACAAGCTGTATGTGCACACCTGCACAAATTGCTAATGCACTCTTGGAAAAAAAGAGAAATAGGTGTCCACAAACACACATATATAGTGTACATATAGTGCACACAGTGCTAGCTCACTAAAGGTGTCAGCATACTAAATAAAATGACGTAATTGTACAGAAAGTAGAACTACGGACGTAGCAGTTGTGCACACGGTAAACAACACTCTCTAGTTGGTCAGTGCTAAAAAAGTGTTACTTTGCAACAAAAAAATCCTATTATAATAGTCATTGCAACATGAGTCTTCAATGCTACAGCGCCTCCTGCAGGGGAGGAGCACTTGTAACATGCAACAACCAAAATAAAGACTGGTTCGATTTCACGTCACATTATTACTCCACTCCTGCAGGTGGCGCTATGGCATTTGTTTAGTTTATCAGAAAGTATAGCTATGATTTTTCATGTTGTCTAAATATAATGTACAGAAAGTAAAACAGCTAGCTAATTAGCTAACTATTTCTCACAAACTGGCAAGACTTTCACGACCTCCAAAGTGAGAACTGCGCTAACAGAGCGTCCGAGAAGCCCACGAGAGCTTCGTTCTGCTCGGCTCGGCAGCGAAACTGAAGCAGATCCAGATGTTTCTGCCGTAAAGATGAAGGCTGGAATCCTGACCAGCTGCTGACCCGAGAGACGCTCAGCCGTTTTTTTCCTCCCACGATGATTCAGATTAGAAACGGCCGTGGCGCACGGGGAGGATAAAATGGCCAGCGAGCCTGAATGTGGGAGAGCGAGCGAGAGAGAAAGAAAGAGAGAGAGCGAGGGAGCGAGAGAGCGGGCGAGCGCAGGAGAGGGAGGCTTTAAATGGCAGACAGGGTGGAGGGGGAACGTTTTAAATGCTAAGTAGGAAGAAGTGATTAGAGGAGCGAGTGAGAGAGAGTAAGCGAGCGAGTGAACGAAAGAGAGGGAGATAGTGCGGGCGAGAGAGATTGTGCGCGAAGGGGAGCGAGAGCGTGCTCTGATTGCTTCCCCTCAAAGGGCTCGGCTCGCGCTTGGCTTGCGTAAGAGACACAGAGAGGCAGAGCGAGAGAGAGTGAGACAGAGCGAGAGAGAGTGAGACAGAGCGAAAGTGTGCAAGAGCTGCCGTGCAGTCTTTTCTTTATACTGTCCACCCAGGAGACGCCCCGATTGGAATTTGTGCCACAGAGGTTTCGAACAATTGAAGGAGGTTGTGGGTTCAATTTCCAGTGACAAAGTCCATCCAAGGCTAGAAGTTTCAGACTTTGCGCAACTTCACAACTTCCTCTCTCACCAGGTGGGCCAGAATACTTGAACGTTGAACGTTGAGTAAATGTGTCCACTTGGGTGCAGAGTCCAATCCAGAATGTACAGAAAAAAACAGACAATCTATGAGACGAGACGAAAACGTTCCAGCAGATCCTGGCTTAAATGATTGTGACCAGCGGCATCTGGCTAGGATTGTCCATGTAACCAGACAAGCAACTCTACGAGAAACCACTTCCACATTCAATGCAGAAGACCCCCCCCCACACACACACACACACAGGTCATTACAGCATTCAATAGCTTACATGGGACATGGCAAAAGTCATGGGACACGTTACTGGAGTTTCCAGTCAGTGTTCACAAGAGCAAAGAGAGAGAGAGAGAGAGAGAGTGCACACATGCTGGAAAAGCTCGCAGAATTAACACCATGTTCCAGCTCAGATAACTGCGAGAGGCCAGATTAGGATCAGATTAAATCTAACACACACATACACACACACACACACACACATACACAAACAAACCAGCATGGCTTTCCCAAATTTCCCTCCACACACACACAGCGCGAGAGAGAAGAGCACAAGCTCTGAGTAAATCTCCTTTCTCTGAAAGCGGGTTTGCCGTGATAAAGGCCGCTCACCGCGGCTGCCGTTGCCTAGCAACCCGCAGGCCAAACTGAGCATGTGCACCGTTGTCTTTACCTGGTGCCACCCTTCCAGGAACAAGGGATGAGGGAGGGAGGAAAACATGCAGGAAGACAAAAACTAAGACAGCGTCTGGCAAAGGCGATAGAAGATGGATGGGAGAAGGAAGTGTTGAAACTTACCAGACAGAAACCCCTCCATGATGTCACTGTGGGTCATCTTCAGCAGGCCTCGTCCGGAGTAGGTGGCCAGCGTGGGGTCGGCGCCGTACGACAGCAAGAGCCGTACGATGTCCAGGTGATCGTTCTCCACCGCGTCATGCAGAGGCCTGGAGGACCAACACCAAACAACACCGCGATTAAACCACTGAGCGATTAGCCTAGCCTAGCATCAGTCAACCAGACCTGAAAACACCATCAATTACACCATAGACAACTACAGTTGATCTGCCACAGCTTTCTGCTGGAGTGTTAGCTTCCATTACCTGTTACCATATTTGAGGGTTTGGATTTTTTTAACTGCTATTTACACTGTACTTTTTTTATTCTGTAAACTTTAAAATATATATATATATTTGAGAAATCTAGTGCAACTGAAAGAAATTTGTGTTAAAAGCTAAAAGTTAAATGTGAAGTAATCTGAAGAAAGTGCGGTGGAGTGACCTGCCTGTCCAGAATCAATCTTTCTCTCTAATTATCCGCGCCGTGTTTCCCAGCCTCTTCTGTTGACGCCAACCCTATTATTACTCAACGTGTAATTAGACGCTCTGTGTGTGTGCGCGATATGCGTGTGTGTGTGTTGTGTAATTAATGCTGTAGTGCCGTAACGCTCACACACAGACATACACATACTGTAAACCATAAGAAAAAAGGTCTAGTGTATAACAAAGACGTGTGTACATATAGTGCATAAGGGTGTAAAAGTGAACCTCATGGTTCAGTAGTTGGGAGTTTGGTACTACAGGAAAAATGGTTCCATCTAGTGCTGTATATTGTACATTGTTAGCTGAGCAGTTGAGACTGGCTGGTGAGACCAAACATGTTAGAGCTGCACAATATTGGAAAAAAATTACATTGCAAAAGTTCTTTTTCCGACGATATATATCACAATAATAAACAATAATCCCCCTCGCACTTCTCAGGCAGCAGCAGCCTGTCACTCACACAGACACAGAGACAGCGCTGTGTCTACTTCTTATGTCAAGAATCAAAATACTGAAACATGACGTTTGATTTAATTGCCTTAAGTTACCTTGCATGTTCTGTGAGGTGACTATTGCCCATTAATCATGCAGCTCTAATCTGTTCAGTATAGTGTGTGTGTGTGTGTGTGTGTGTGTGTGTGTGTATGGATGTACCTGGTGCCGTCCTGTGCGCTGCAGTTGATGTCTGCTCCATGCTGCAGCAGGTGCTGGACGATGGTGAACCAGCCTCGAGCACACGCCTCGTGCAACGCACAATAACCTGCGTTATCACGATGATTCACATCACACACCTTATTCTCCAAACAGTACAACACCACCTCCTACACACACACACACACAGGGAGAGAGAGAAACATCAGTTAAGACCACACAGCACTCACAAACTATTATTTCATACAGTATTGTGAAACCACACCAGACACTACCAAACTACACCACTAAACCACACACAAACCCTCATAAACCCAATCACACCCTATATACCACTCAGCCCAACCAATCCAAACCACACCTCTAGCCCACCCATCCAATCAAACCATACCACTACGGGTTACATTTTTTTCCCCCCATTTTCTCTTCAATTTACTCCAATTACTAATCCCACTCATCACTAGTGATGCCCCAACACCAGGAGGGTGAAGACTAGCGCACGCCTCTTCCGATACATGTGAAGTCAGTCTCCGCCTCTTTAAGAACTGTTGAGAGTAGCATCGCAGCGCTAACGCTCGGAGGAAAGCGCAGCGACATGGTTCTGATACATCAGCTCACAGACGCAGCCTTGTGCTGATCCACATCACCCTACCAGTGATGAGGGGGAAGAGCGCCATCTACTGTACTGTACCCACCCAGAGAGAGCAAGACAAACTGTGCTCTCTCAGGGCTGTTCAAGCTACATGAACACTATTCGAACCTGCAAACTCCTGATCATAGTGGCAGTGCTTTAGGCCACTGGACCACTCAGAGCCCATTTACAACGTACACTTCCCTAACGAAAACACACCCTTAACCAAAGCACCTCATTATACACAATCCCCCCGCCCCATCAGACCATACTCCAACCTCACCCAAATCCTCCACTACAATTAGCCAATCAGGAGCTTCCAAGGGCAGTGCTTAGCATGTCCCAGTGAATCACATCCAACCAAACAAACCGAATCACCTGGTAAAGATTCACAACAGGAAACGAATCACTTTAATCCAATTCTGACCTGCACTGCGGACGGGCTGTCAATCATTCAGACTCACAGAGACCGGTAGTCGCAGAAACACACACACACACACACACAAACACAGGCTAGCAGGCGTCTGGTAGCCAGATGAATGTAAGCAGTAGGATTCAGGTGGCAGACCGCCACACACACACACACACACACACACACACACACACACACACACACACACACACACACACACACACACACACACACACACACGCTCTTACACACACACTCTTACACACACACTCTTACACACACACTCTTACACACACACTCTTACACACACACTCTTACACACACACTCTTACATAGACACATAGACCTCATCAGATTGCAGATTAAGGAAAACACACAAATACACACCCCATACCAGGTCTGATTAAAACACACACACACACACTCCCTGATTTGGGGGAGTTCTTTTCATTTCCTTTCTTATTTCAACCCCTCCGGTCACTCCCTCCAACAGAAGGGTGGATTTCTGCACTGGCAGGGAATTTCACACACACACACACACACACTCTGGCCTGGGGGAGTTTGGTAGCGGTAACACGTGTGGAGCGCTCGCAGGCAGCGGAGCTAAGCGATGCATTATACAGACAATAAAGCTGTATTTAACAGCTCAGAGAGAGAGAAACACAGAGAGAGAGAGAGAGAGAGAGAGAGAGAGGAATAAATAACAGAGAAACTGCACGAAAGAGAGAGACCAAGAACAGGAAAAAAGTGAAAATGTGAGAGAGAGAAAAAAGTGAGACAGTGAACGGGGGAGAGAAAGAGAGGGGTATTAGAATGCTTGATTTCTCTGCAGTAAAAAGCCCCCCTCCCCTCCTCCCCCGCTTTTAATCTCCCTCGCTAAAAACGCCTTCCAGCCAACAACTGCAATCAATGCATCACTCAGACACTTAACCCTTCACTGACGCCCGCACACACACACACACACACACGACCGGCTGCACCAGCCGAAGATTTCACACGCAGAAGCTGAAGCTGAATTTTACAGCGCTTATGAACTTGCTCTATACATGAATATAAGACAGAAATGCAAAGAGAAGAGAAGAAAAAGAACAACCTAATGAACAAAACATATGAGATAAAACAGAAGCAATACTTTGAGATAATGAGAGACCAGAAGAGACCAGAGGAAATGAAGGAAAGAGATGGGAAGAGACTAGGTGAGACATGAGACAAGAAGAGACCAAACTAATAGAGAAAAATTACAAAAACAGAGCATATTAAGGAGAGAACACAAGACAAGATAAAAAAAAAGAAGAGACAAGTGAGAAGACATTGAAAGACAAGAAAAGAGCTTGTGGCAGAAAAAACAAGACAATATGAGAAGCAGAATAGTAAGAAAGGACCATACAAAAGACAAAGACAGAGGTGACTAGCAAAGACGGAAGGAATCAAGATAAGGAGACAAAAAGAGACAAGAGAAGAGAAGAGTAGAGGAGAGACAAAAATAGTGCAAAAAGTAAAAAGAGATGAGCAGAGCAGAGACACTAAGAGATGGAGAAGAGTAGAGAGATGTGAAAAGATAAACAGAGACATGCTGAGATGAGAAACACATAGACAGAAATAGTCAGGGCAGGCAGAGATGAGACGAGATGAGACAAGCTGATGCTGTGTCTCAGATTGATCCGGCAGACAGATCACTGTTCTCCGGTCAGCTCATGTCCTGCCGTAGTCGGTCACACACACACACACACACACACACACACACACACACAAATCTAAACCAGTTTGAGAATCCTGCCGCAATTACAGGCAATTAAAGTGGAATTGTAGACTCTCTCCCTCCTTCTCCCAGTGTCTCCTCTGTCTCTCTTGCTCCCTTCTTTTCCTTCTGTCCCCACTTATCCCTTCCCTCCTTCCTCCTCGTCTATATCATCCCTCTCTTTTCTTTCTAACCCTCCCTCTACTAATGCAGCTGAATCCCTCAGGAATCAAGTCTGTCTAACTCTGCAAGAGAGAGAGAGATAGAAGTGTATAGAACCACAGCCCCACACACACACAGCTCTGACGGGCGATCTAATTTTACACACACACTCTCTCTCACAGACACACACACGCAGACGGGTGCGCACGACTCGGGGAACAAAAACAACAGGCTCCGGGCGGCGCGGACGGATGTCACGTTGGCTCAGGAAGCGTGAGAGAAGTGGAGGGGGGACTGTGGGGAGATGATGGGGTGGAAAAGCGGAAAGAGACGGAAGAGAAATAAAAAGAGGGAGACAATGAAGAGAGAGAAAGAGAGAGGGGCATTTTCAGGGATGGGCCAAGAGATATACAGCTCTGGAAAAAATAAGGGAGCCCTTAAAAATGATGAGTTTCTTTGATTTTACCAAATTGAAAACCTCTGAAATATAATCAAGAGGAAAATGGATGATCACAAGCCACCAAACCAAGCTGAACTGCTTGAATTTTTGCACCAGGAGTAAAGCAGCATAAAGTTATACAAAAGCAGTGTGTAAGACTTGTGAAAGAGAATATACCAAGATGCATAAAAACTGTGATGAAAAAACAGGGCTATTCCACCAAATATTGATTTCTGAACTCTTAAAACTTTATGAATATGAACTTGTTTTCTTTGCGTTATTTGAGGTTTAAAAGCTCTGCATCTTTTTTGTTATTTCAGTCATTTCTCATTTTCTGCAAATAAATGCTCTAGTTACAATATTTTTCTTTGGAATTTGGGAGAAATGTTAATTTTACTCAAACATAAACCTATAAATAGTAAAATCAGAGAAACTGATTTAGAAACTGAAGTGCTCTTTTAATCTCACCACACATATATAGCATCAGTGTACCAGTGGAAAACCATTAGAAAGCTACACACTATAAAATATGCAGCAACTCTGATATATATAAGAAATCACCACACACACACAGCTTGCCATGCTTCTCCCACACACACACACACAAGGCAGGAAACTTTTCAACCGCCACCATAACACACACACACACACACACACACACACACACACACACACACACAGACCTTCACACTTCTGTGATTCAGCAATAAGCTGTCAAATAAGAACACTTCTTATTCTTATGCTAACCATGCATCATACTACAAACCTCAGGTTTTGAGGTGCAAGAATGTAGGACTGCAGCACCATTGCACTATTTAAGGTGGACTGAGAAATTTATCAAGATGCTAACATATATATATATATAAAAAAAACTATAACTGGTGTACACATGCTTCCATGTGGACTTTTTGGGCACATTATCATAGTAGTTCCCATGCAAAACTAAAACGAAATGAATAAATGTGCCATTATGTAACTGCTGCACTTTTTAGGGTGGACCCACCAATCAGCAATCAGCTACGTGGTCGAGCTTTTCAACACACACGCGCGCGCACGCACACACAAAGCGAACGCGAGTTTAATGGCCCCATCCCCATCAGCTATACTTGCTGCTTCATTCTATAGAATTATAAACACTGTTTTTTGTAGTGTTATAGTTTTATGTAGCACTATCGTTACACTCTTGCACTTTATGTTTGTCTATTGCATTGTTGTTCCATGTTGCACTATGGTTCCGGAGAAACAAACCAAAAGTTGCTGCACTATTTAAAAAGGGATGAAACATTTATAAAGAAGAAGTTGACAAATAAAAATTCACATGTTCATCTGTGTTCATATGCTGCCATTATTCGTTAGCCACACCAGCCTTAGAACTCCAGTGCACAACTACAAACAAGCAGACTTTGATCACTAAACACGACTCTGCTAACAGATAAATCTAATCTAAAGTGAGGCCGATTGGTGGTAGGTGGTGGGGGTGCTGTCAAACTATCACTTTAACAGTTTACGATGCGCGCTAGTTTTAAAGCGAGCGGCGTCTTTCTTATTCCGTTGATTAGAATTCCAGCTCCGTTCAGTCAAATCCCATAAACACCCGCAGCCTCTCACGCAAACCCGCCTCAGAGCGAGGCCTTGAACGAACACACACAAGCGCGTGCACTTATCCGGCCGCACGGCAACCGCTGTGAACACACAGATTTTTCCACTCCAGCTAATACACGGCGGAGTGTATCTGAAATAAATCAAACGCGGACCCAGAACGCTGCTCTTTTACACACACACACACACACGTGCGAGCGAGTGAGCGAGGGGTCCCTGAAGGAGAATAATCACGCTGAGAGCGATTTGTTTTGGAAGCTGGTGAGAAAGAGAGTGAGAAAACAAGAGAGTGCGCGTGTGTGTGTGTGTGTGTGTGTGTGTGTGTTGAAAAGCTCGACCGCGCAGCCATGTCATATTTCAAAGTAGCGGCAGCGCCACGGAGCCGCTTGTGGCTTATCACACACACACACATACGCACACACACACACACACACACACACACACACACAGCTTCCTGTCTGGGCCAAGCTAGGAAACAAGGATGGGGGGGGGGGGGGGGAGAAGGACTAGGAAAACAAGACGCAAAGACTAGCTAGGAACACACAAACACACTCAGTCCCCGCTTGCTATGGCCAGTGAAAGGGCGTACAAGGAGAGAGAGAGAGAGAGAGAGAGAGAGAGAGAGATTACACACCACAGGATTACATTCTTGTGCCCTCACACACACGCCTGTAAATCAGCAGCGTCTATGTGAGTGTGTGTGTGTGTGTGTGTATGTGTAGCCGATGTCACCAGGCGCATTAGAAAGGCATTAGAGCGGAATTACAGGCGCGGTGGCTCTCTCTCTCGCGCGCGAGCGCGCGCGCACACACTCGCCCTCTCGCTCTACCTCTCTATCTCGTGTTGCGCTCTCTTTTCTTTTAATGGTAATTTACGGGCTCTTTACAGAACCACGATCCACCCAAAACACTTTGGGTTCACAGCGGGTTCTGTGTAGATTTGAAAAAGCCTTAGGTTCTACACAATGAACTCCTCAAAAGCAGTTTTCGTTCTGGTTCTTCTGTTCCACGGCACTCAATGAACCATTTGGTAATGCGTAAATTGGTTATTTGGCAAATTTCTGGGTGTACTATGTACAATGGTTCTATGCAGCACCAGAAAGGGCCTCTTAAAGTAGTTATGGTTCTAGAGCGATCCCAATTGTCAGATGTTTCAACCACAGCCTGAGGTCTGCTGGACACACCTGGATCTGGGGATCTCCAGAGCGCGAGAGGTGACGGGTGAGTGAGGGCGCGCGCGCGCGAGAGAGAGAGATAATGGCCTGAAACCACAAAAGACGCAGCGTTTAGCGCCTTCAGGACAACGATTAATTAAAGAAGATTAGGAAGATCCTGATTCACACCCTAACGAGCCGAGAGAGAGAGAGAGAGAGAGGGAGAGAGAGAGCGAGCGAGCGAGAGATGGTATAAAGGGCGACGGAGCGCAAACAAGAGAGGACAAGCGTGCAGACTGTGTGTGTGTGTGTGTGTGTGTGTCAGAGTACTGCGTGATACGAAGGCAGACGGCGCTGCCCAGTCAGTTCCAGTAAACAAGCACACTGACACAAAGTAAACACACACACACACACACGTCCACATTAACGGAGGAAGGAACACCGCTAACGCCCCAAACGCAGAGAGAGAGAAAGAGAGAAAGAGAGAGGACAAATGGGTTAACGGAAAAACTTGACCACAAAACCCTCTTCTCTGTCCTCATCTATTTATTTATGATTTATTTATTAGTTTACTTATTGATTGATTATTGTGTGTTTTTAAAGTTCTGAAGCTGAAAGGAGAGAGAAAGAGAGAAGAAAAGACAGCACATAAAAAGACCAAGAGAAAAGTTAAAAGGAAAAAGAGAAAGAGATCAAGAGAGGAGCACCAAGATAGAGAAAAAGAGTGAGAGAGAGATAAAAAGTGAGGAGAGGGAGACAGGGTAAAAGATAAAATAGAGACAGAGAGAGGGAAAAAGAGAGAACGAGAGAGGGAGACAGCGTGAGAGAGATATAGAGATAGAGAAAAGAAGGGAGTGAGAGATAGAGAGAGAGAGAGAGAGAAAGAGAGGGATGGCGCGAGTGTGAGCGATCATGCGCTCGCTGCAGTAATCGCTCATTTCCTGTGCTCTGTGCCAGTCCTTTCAGCCTCGCTGCCGGAACTAATCCAGCTCCCCATTAATCTGCCTAAATTAGGCACGGAACGCCGCCGCGCGGCAACTGCACAACTACGGAACGTCGCACAGCGCCTACGGAACGTCTACGGAACGCGGGTGTGGCGCTGCTGTATTTTCCGTTCAACAGCTACAGCAAACCCGTCCAACAGCTATCCCACACCCCGCCCACACGGACCTATAGCTGTTCGAAAATTAAGGGAAAACAGAACATTCGTAGCGACTACACGCAAACTCTTTTTGCGGCATAAAAACTTTGGGGCATCCGCAAATGTGTTTATACTGTTAAGAAGGTCTGACAAGATTTACGTCGAAAAGAACACAAATACTTAGTGGGTACGGTACTTTATCAGCAAAAAACAGAAACTAGTTCAGGTAGAGCTGATTCGGATTTCAGTATTTTACAATATTTGAGCATCAGTACGGATATCAATACAGATTTGTAAATGAATACATGTTTTTTCATTTTGGGCCAGAACTCCAAAATCGTGGCATCCATTAAATTAGCTCATAATATTTTATTTGAAAAACAACAACAACAACAACAACAAAATGTATTGGTAACAGTCTTCGCTAACTGAAAATGTCTATATCCGTATCGGAACAGGGGATTAAGGATGCACGATGAAAATGAAATTCTATTGGTATCGGCCAACAATTGTTTTTGTTTATAAATATATACAATCATCGGCATCGGCCAATATGGCCAATATTTCTAACAGATACTTGGCCAAAACTGGCTGCGCCATTTTTAAATAAATTGATTTAAGCTGTTTGATTAAATCTGAAGCTTTCATTGATTTTATTAGTTTTACATTTATAAAGTTATACCAGGGTGTATAGTTATAAAAGAGTAATAAAGGATATTGGTACATCCCTAAAATTAACTTTTTTTTTTTGGTAATGTATTGAGTATACATGTATACTATATTTGTCAATTTTACATCATCAGATATGAACTCAAAAGCCTAAAATCCTCCGCGAGTCACAAACTATTAATACAAAATTACCGCACGCTTTGGTTATCGCCGGTCGATAACGGTGACGTCAAACGGCGTCCAGAATTAGCCGCGAGCGCGGCGCCCCGTCTCGCTCTCTCTCTCTCCGTGTCAGCTTTCAAAAGACTAACAGGAGAGCGAGACAGCGCGAGCGAGAAAAAGAAAACGCGAGCGAGAAAAAGAGAGCCAGCGCGAGCGGGAGGAAGGAAAGGGTTAAAAATTTCCGGCGCGCGAGTGGGAGAGAAAGAGCGAGGTCAAAAAAACGCGAGCCGGGGAGAGCGCGAGCGAGCGAGAGAGCGAGGGAGAGCGCGGCTCGTTATGTGTGTGCGCTAGTGAAAGTGTGTGCGTGCCTATGTGTGTGCGCGCGAGCGAAAGCGAAAAGGGTAGAGCGAGCGCGAGGGAGAGACGAGACAGCGCGCGATATAAAAAGGAAAGGGAGGGAGAGGCGGTGTGCGCGAGAAAGGAGGGGGGGGGGGGCGTGTGTGTGCGCGCGCTAGCGCTAAGCGATCGCTCCGTGCCTGTCAGGGGCTCTCACATGTCACACTCCGTCTCACGCAGAATTAATGAGATGCGAACGGAGCGCGAGAGGAGGCAGCCAGCCGCAGAGAGAGAGAGAGAGCGAGAGAGAGAGACGCAGACAGAAGCGCATAGGGAGGAGGGAAGGGGGAGACTACAAGGAAGCGAGGTAGCGCGAAGAGAAACACACACACACACACACACCACGCACAGGAGCTTGTATTCCTATTCTAACGGGCCATTTGTACGGTCGCTTCTGTTCTTTGAGCACGCGCAAACCATAACCGCAGAGGCATCCCAAACATCAGCTTTGACCTCATTTACATTTTCCTAAGCCCTATTCGGACAGGATTAGTTTTACCTAAGGGAGGTGGAGTAAAGTATTTATTACCTCAGTAATTCCTCGTAATTTCGTAAAGAAAGCACCAGGTCAGTCATTTTTCCTGGATTGAAGGCTTCTGTGTCAGCAACGATTCTAAACGTAGGTAAACATTATCTCAACTGCTGTAGAAAAGAAGTTTTCTAAAGTACAAAAGATTGCAAAAAGACAGATACCTTCAAGTCTTTCAATTCTGTGATGAACTCTGGTTATAATATTGCTCATCATCATGAGTCGTTTTGAAGGCAGTGCCTAAATCGAGTAGCTGCTCCCATCCCAGTCTTTCATACTGAGAGTTTTTTATCTAGTGCAAATGTCATATTTTTTTGACATGCTCTTGTGAAGAAAAATCATTGATCTACCTCCCTAAATAAAAACTGATCCAGTCTGAATAGTTATATATACAAATTTTTATTTTTGTTTAATAAGTCAAAAAGTGCCCAAGTGCCCCTTTCAACATCCCACAGCCTATCCCGAGGAATCTATTCACAATAAAGTACTGTATTGAATAAAATAAACTTCTAAATACACATTCACATTTGCTTCCCAAAATGCACCAAATAGAAACATACATATTCAGTCCCCCTTAAGCACCAGATAAAAATGTTTTCCAATAAAGTGCCCCACAGCCATGCCACATTCACATCCACTAACCCCCACGGGGCTCTAAACATTTACTACACATTTACAATGCTTGGTTTCATTGGCAAGCACGCAAACAAGCTGGGTCCTCGTAAAGCTAGGAATACCAACATGCAAACACACAAACACAAAAGCCTGAAAGCGGCTTACCTCGTAGCCGAGGCGCGCGGCGCGCTGCAGCAGGGTCTCGCCGGCGTTTTTGTTGACTATGAGCCGGCGGGCTTCAGGGGGCATGGGGCGGCTGGCAGGCGGCTCCGAGGGCACCAGGGCGGGCGCTGGGGTGACCACAGCAACCAGCGCCGCTGCCGCAGCAGGCTGGAGGGGGGGCGAGGGAGGGGCGGCGGGAGATGAGGGCGAGGGGGTGCGCTGGATGACCGGAGGGGGGCCGAGGCAGTCCGACGGAGAGTGCTTCGCAACCTGCGGGCACGCGCACACACACACACACGCACACGCACAGACAGACAGAGAGACACACACATACATATACAGTCATTTATATCCATAAGTGTTTGTCAGAATAAACCACTGAAGCAAACGAGGGAGGGGGGGTGAGTGAGGGGGGGGGGGGGGGTGGTAAACACACACACACATACACGCGCGCACAAACAATGGCCAATAACAGCACAGAGCATGAGTGTTCTCTCTCTCTGTATGTGTGTGTGTACATGTGCGATAAATGGAAAGCCGCAGATCGGCGGCGGACGTTTCTCCATCAGCATGCGCGCTCTGCCAGGGAAAGCTAAACAGGAAACACACACACACCCGCGCGCTCTCACGTTCACTATCTGTGGAGACCAGCAGGGCGGAAGAAAGGAGGGCGAATGGAAAATGTGTGTGCGCGCGCTGTGTGTGTGTGTGTGTGTGCTCGCTATGCGTGTGTGTGTGTGTCTGGCAGTGGGCCAGTGAGATCATGCGAGCAGAGCGAGGGCTGGGAGTCCGCCCACCCCAGAGGACTTCCACAGCAAAGCAGCTGTCAACACACACACACACACACACACAAATCCAGCCCAGCCCCGTAACAGCCCTGCTCGGAGACAGCGAAGGTTGCGCTCGTTACGTGGCGGCGCTCCGGGAGAACAGCTTCCGCTCCTGGCTGCACGAACACAGCGCTCGCGCTCAGCTCGAGCCAGCGGAACGCCAGCAATCCCGCTAGGCTCCAGACAGCGCCGTCTGCGCCGAGGAACCTGGAACTAGCTCTGCGCAGTTCGGGGAAATAGGAGATTTTCCTCTTTTCCCACTAAAACTAGTGAACTATTAAAGGGTCAATCACATACGTGACCAGGCCACGTTTCCTAAAATTTGGCACGTTCAGAAAAGCGTGAACGCTAGACACGTTTCACCACTAATCTGTTTCTTTAGCTAATTGTCAAACCCAGATTAGTTGTAGATTAATTGAGCTATGAAAAGCCATTTAGTTTAGTTACTGTTAATTCGTGTTTGTAAATTATTTTAAATTGCCAAACCATCCCTAAAGCCTTTAGCTTGCTAGTAAGAATAACTTGTCTTAGGTTATGTTTCAGGTTGACCACAATTATCGTCGTTTTCAAACCCAGTTCAAGAAAGTAAAAGACTAAGATTTTTGGCTGTATAGTTCTGTTTAGTCCACAACAATAGTTGTAGCCAACTTACGGCTATAGCTTAGTTTTGTTTAGCTCAGAAGTGTAGCTAATTTCAAGGACAAGCTATGATTATCTATATTAATTAGTTATCCAGTAGCTATTTTTAGCTAACGAGAGAAATATATAATGACTAGCGATGCTTGGTAGCTATAAGTTCACATCAGTTATATATCGTTAAACACTAAATGTAGCCAACTTAAAGAGGATATACTGGGTCCAGAAAGTAAAAAAATAATAATAAATTTTGTTTCGACTGCCAGGACAGGTAGCTATAAGCATAGCTAATCATGATGTAGGGTCTGGTCTGGTCGCTCGCAGTGCTTTTAGTCAGTAATCAACTGGGTCGGTGTTATCGGACTAAGCCGAATGAAACTGCTTTTGTCCTTTTCGCAAAAGCTAAAGGAGGTCAGAGTTTGTATTATGAGGCCTGCCAGAAGCCAGCGGTTTCATCAATCTGACACTTAAACATCAAACTAAAACCCAGCTCAACCTAGCTAGCTACTGCAAGCTTAGATTTCTTTCCAATTAACACCAACCACTGCTTATATTTAACTGAAAGAGAGCAAAATTAAGCATAGCTTATCATTTTGTTAGTTAATAATGTTAATCTAAACAAAATTAACTCCCTGCAGGCACGACCTTATCCTGACGTGAAAAATCATCTGACGTTAGAACCAACATTTAAACTGAAATTAACGTATATTGACGTTGGTGGCTAGCTGGGGTAGTTGGGCATTATTGGCAATAGCTTAAATAGAGTAAAGTAAATACTAGCAATATTTGCTGTATCATATTAGCTACTTTTTCATTTTTGTACCGATAGCTAAACAGATCTATCTAGTTGAGCATAAGCAGCCATTGCTCATCTTTTTTCATGGGCTACACTGCGCTGGGCTTTCTCGGCCACCGTAGGGGCTACAACTACTGTTTATAGCTTATTTGAGCTTAAGTTTAAATTCAATGGCCAAACCATTCCTTAGCTAGCAAGTAAGAATAACTTGTCATGCATCAAGTTGGCTACAATTATGACGTTTTCAAACCCAGTTCACGGAATGTAAAAATCTAGGTTTTTTGGCTGCAGTCGGGGCAAAATAAGATTCCGATGGTTCTGTTTAGTCAACAACAATAATTGTAGCCAACTTACGGCTATAGCTTATTTTTGTTAGAAACAGTGCTGGTTTAGTTCAAAGGTCTAACTAATTTCTTAGCTAGTAGATAAGAACAACTATTTTAGCTAACGAGAGAAATAAACAGTGACTCACTTTAGTTATATAGTTTAACAGTAAACGTAGCCAACTTAAAGAAGATATACTTGGACTTTTTATAGCTATAGCTTAGTTGAGCAAGAAACAAAGCTAATAAAAACACTAATGGGGAAAGAACAGAAGAAAAGCCTATGACTAGCTATAGAGTTAAATTTAGCTGTTTGTTGAAGAACTAAGCTACCGGTGTTTTTTTCCATTTCTCCTGTACTGATTACTGACTGATTGAATAAATTGCTTGCGCTGGAGGTGATTAAAACCCCAGCCCATACCTCCTTGAGCCACCAATTGTTTTATTTATTTTTTATTTTTTCCCCGAAATGCGCAAAAGCAATTTACTTCGGCTTAGTCCAAAAACACCGACCCGGTGGAGCTCGCGGTGCACGAGACTCGTGGGAGAGGCATCAGTCCCAGTGCCGAGCGGGGTCACGGGGAGGTACGTTGATGATTTACAGGCTTGTAATCATTTACATCAAGTTGCGGCTTGTGCGTGCGTGTGTGTGATAGAGAGTGCGCGCGGGTGCACGTTCTTGCCTGCGTGCACGTGTGTATTAATAAACGTGGGCCGTTAGTGCGTGAGTCATTTAAAGAATCTCCTTCAGGAGGGAAACATTCGCTCTGCAGGGGGAACGGAGAGAGAGAGAGCGCGCGCGTGAGAGAGAGAGAGAGAGAGAGAGAGAGAGAGAGAGAGAGAGAGCTCTACATCACAGAAATCAGATTAAACAACAGTCCAACCACTTTTCACTCTTTTTAAATAATTACAACATATAACACTGTTATTGATATATTACTGATTTATCTATTTTTTCAAATGTATGTATATGATTTACTTTCATATGTAAGATGTGTTATTTTTTGACCTTTTGTATATTAACTACTTGTTTCATTGCTTTGGCAAAAGTTGTTAATTGCATTTGATGCCAATAAGGCTATTTTAAAATGAAAAAATGAAATAGAGAGAGAGAGAGAACACGAACAAGAAGGGAGAGCGTATGTGTGCCGGCAGGGAAACAGCGTATGCGACAGAGAGAGAGAGAGAGAGTGAGAGAGAGAGAGAAAATAGAGCAAGCGAGAGAACGAGAGTCCACTTCAGACGGCCTTCACCCTCCCCCTCTCCCTCCCTCCATTGGGAGATTGCGTTTCGGTGCAAGAAGAGGTCACAGCAGTCACGCTCTCGACACACACACACACACATTCGCGCGCACACAAAACACACACACACAGACGGGCCGGTCACCGCTGAGTCGCGCGAGAGGAGCGCCCGGCTCCTAATTGGGAGATTAACGCTGTTGTGATTGGAGACAGATTCTCAAAATAGCTCTGAAGGAAAGCAAGAAAGAACGCAGAACTTCCCCAGCTTATACCACACACACACTCTCTCACACACACACTTGCACAGCTGCGTGAACGTCGTACCAGATAACGTGGTGTGTCAACTCAAAACCTCGCGTCAAATCAAAACGTTTTATAATGTATCATCCAAAAATCACCACTACGTTAAAATTTGTTTAGTCGTATTAAAAAGTTAGCTTTTCTAAGAGAAAAAAAATATTGCTATACTCTAGAAATTCCGTGTAATGGTAAAATTAAAGATTACATGAGATTTTCAAAAAATGTTTAAATTGAATTTTACTGCTCTACTTTCTAGCTGTTGACTTATACAGACTACAAACGTGCCATAACTACATGCATTTGTTTTAACTTAGTATAAGAAATTATATTTAATGTATGTATATAAAACCACTGGAGCACAAATACGTCCAAAATCTAAATTTTTGAATCTGGATTGTTTGTGTTCTCCAAATGAAATATTTTTTTACATTTTTTACACTGACTTTAACTGAAAGTCATATTTGATGTGTGTACACATGTATCTTTTATATAGCCTACATACAGAGGCAAAAATGTAAAGTGTTTTTTTTTTTGTTTTGTGTTTTCACAACTCACCTTGAGCGGGTGGGCGGGGCTAAGCTCAGGGCTTTCCTCATTGGCCGCGAGCATCCTAAGCTCGCGGTGGCCGATGTGCTTGGTCTTGCACTGCCGCTTGCCCTTGGGCTTCTCGAGGTCGCCGTGGCGCAGCAGGCGGGGCGCGAGCTCGTCATCGAGGTCGGGCGAGAGGCCGCCGCGCCGGTGTTCCTTCAGCCGCTGCCGCTTATCCGAGAGGCGGGAGGGGGGGAGGGGCTTACAGTCCGGAGAACAGAGCCCGGAGAGAACCGGAGCTGGGGAGAGAAAGAGAGAGAGAGAGAATGTTACGTATACTCGTGAGCAACACACACCCTTATGCACACGAGCTCCAGCCCGCGCGCGCACACGCAGAGTGCAGCTCGATGAGGGTCTCGTTAGCTAACGCAGGCAGACGGAGCCTCGTTACATCAAGAGCTGCCGTCCCACTAACGAACAGAACACGCAGGAGGCTGCTGTGTGTGTGTGTACCTGGGCTTTACTGTAGAAGCCATATATGATTGTATCGCTGCATAATACATCCCAATATGACAGCAATAAGAGACAGAGAGAGAGAAAGAGAATAAGAGATGGAGAGAAGGAGACAGAAAGGTCAAGACAGAAGAAAGAAAGAAAAAATGGAGAGAAATAGACAAAAAAGGAGGGAGAGAAAGAGAGCAAAAGAGAGTCTAAGACGAGAAACAGAGGGATATTTAGAAAGAAAGAGAGCAAAAGGAAGAAAGAGGGTAAAAATAATAGAGCAAAAGAATAAGAGTTGGAGAGAATGAGAGAAGGAGGTAGAAAGGGCAAGAGAGAGAAAGAGGGAGAGAAGTGAAGGAGGGGAGAAGATAACAGAGCAAAAGAGACTGAGATGAGAAAGAGGGGGATATGTAGAGAGAGAAAGAGAGCAAAAGGAAAAGAGTGAGAGAGAGAGCGCGAAAGAGAGGGAGCGAGAGCGCGCGGAGGGGAGCTCAGCTGAAACAGAGCGAGACCTGCGCTCCACATCTGTTCCATTATTCATCACCCTCAGCCACACACACACACACACACACACACACACACACACACTCGATCCGTCTCTCGCTGAAGGCACGGCGTGAGCCCGACAGCGGAGGGGAAATTTCTCACACAGACACAAACACAAGAGCGCGTGGGTGCACGAGAGTGCAAGAGCACGAGCGAGAGAGAAAGAGAGGGAGCGAGAGAAAGAAAAGAAAGAGAAGAGAGATAGATAAAGAGAGAGAGAGGAAGAGAAAAAAAGAGAGTAAAGAAAGAAGAGAGAGAGGGTGTGAAGGAGACAAACTCTCCCTCTGGGCAGACGATGGAAAGCGCTTTGCTTCCAACAGGCTAATTACGTCCCAGCGACCCCCTGAGACCACACTAGGGTTGCAGCGGTAACCGGTTTCACGGTATACCATGGTATTAAAATGCACGGTTATCATACCGTGTGTGTTTGCTTATTACCGGTAAAAGGCAAGCCAGCGGAGAAACTCACCCGCCCATGCGCAACTCTGCTCCGCTTCAGCTCCTCAGCACACAGCGGTGAGAACAGCAGAAAGTGCATCAGACTAAACAAATCTCCATCCGCCTAAAAAAAGGCTAAACTAAAATCAGCAGTGTGGGATTATTTCGGAGACCCGCCGAACGCACCCGAGGATGGTTATCCGATTTATAATCAATGTGGCCGTAAAGTCACAGCTAAAGGACATCCGTCAAACCTGTTCTCCCATCTCCGAGAACACCACCCCGCCGTGCAGCGCAAAGTATGTGTTTAGTTTATAATTTTACTCTGAACCTAAATAAAACCTCTTTGTAGTCGTGCACAACCCATGCGGTAAGCGCCCGCAAAAGCGCTGAGTTATCCGAAATTTGGGCACGCAGGTACAGGCGTGAAGTGCGTGCTACGATGGATTCACGTGTCCGTGTAAAGGTCCTGGCCGGACTGGATGTGAAAGACGCCATTCATTTACATGCGTTCATTTTCAAATTCTGACGTGCCTGTTTTTCATATGTTAAAACCAGACTCGCTGTGAAAGCCTTAAAATAGAAATCTCTATTGTGAGGATCATGTCAGAAATAAATCCCCTCTTTCTGCAGTATCTGGTTATATACCAACTTGGCAGTAAAACGGACGTTTACAACAGTTGTTGATCAGACACTGACCCAGGCTCAGTTTATCAGATATTAAATAATTTAAACTTAAATAATTGTACTGAATATTTTAAATACAGAATATTTACTTCTTAGAGGACATGTAATGTGTGTAACGTGTGTGTATATATATATATATATATATATATATATATATATATATATATATATATATATATATATATATATATATATATATTTTATATACACTCTTAATGCCCTTAAGAGTAGTGGAAAAAACGAATTTCCTTCACCTGATGGTGTACAGCTTATTTTTTTAAGGAGACATTAAATTATAATTGTTCCAGGTTTCTACAATAAATAGTTAATTGAACAAAAAACCTTTGTTGTCATTTCTTTAAGGGTCAGTTTAATAATATATGTAACAAACTGTGATACCGTGATAACCGTGATACCGCGGTATTTTCTGAGACGGTTATCATACCGTGAAAATCTCATACCGTTGCAACCCTAGACCACACACACACACACACACACACACACACACACACACACACACACACACACACACAAACACACACACACACACACACACACACACACACACACACACACACACACACACACACACACACACACACACACACACACACACACACGCCCCCAGGCTGATTGCGAGAGTTCTGCATGGCTGGCGCGTGCGTCTCGTCTCTCACACCCAGTCACACACATCACAAATTAGTCTGCGGTGTGTGTGTGTGTGTGAGTGCCTGAACTTGCGCACGTGTGTGTATGTATATGTGTGTATATGTATTGGCATATGATAAAAGGGTGAGTGTGGTGTAATAGTGTGAGACAGGTTTTGACAGGGACATCTGGGGGACATTAGACTCGCATTAGCATGAGAGTGGACAGGGAGAGAGAGAGAGAGCACAAGAGAGAGAGAGAGCGAGAAGGAGAACGAGTCACAGAGGAACAAGAGCAAGAAGGAGTGTGAGTGAGTGATAGAAAAAAATTATAGAAAGCAAGAGTAAGAGACAGCACAAAGAGAGAAGAGAGACAGAAAGAGTCAGAGAATGAGAAATGAAATGAGAAAGTGAGAAAGCAAGCGAAAGAAAAAGGAAAAAAAGAAAGAAATTAAGAAAGAGATAGAGAGCAATAGTGAGAATACTGGTGAAATAAGTGCAAAGAAGGGAAAAAAAAGAGTCTCTCTTACTGCAGTCTTGAGAAAATGCCTGTGCAACATCCAGCAGACAAGACGGACACACACACACACACACACACACACACACACAAACACACTCCTGGTGTCGTAACACCATCGCCCAGACAACGCATGCCTCAGCCCAATGAGCCATGAGATTCCACAACTGTGCAAATAGCTTTGCGTGTGTGTGTGAGAGAGAGAGAGAGAGAGAGAGAGAGAGAGTGTGCGAGAGCATGCACAAGTGTGTGTGTGTGGAGCTGCTGTCAGTCAGCAGGACTCATTACTGCAGGCCGTTGGCTGCAGAGAGGCGCGAGGGCGAGAGAGAGAAGCACTCTGTTCTTCGCTAATCTGCCTCTCGCGCTCTTTATCCCTCCATCCCCTTCCCTCGCATCACCCACTCCCACCCTCCCTCCCTCCCCCGCCCGCCTCTCCCCTCACACCCACTCTTCCCGTCCTTCATTCATCCCTGTTTATCCGTTCCCATCAGTCCCCTCTCTCCCTTTGTTTGGAGCACCTCAGATCACCCAACGCCACCTCTAAAAAGTTCAGAGGAACATCACACTTGGTTCATTTGGTTGAATTCATTTGGTTTTCAGAGCATGTACACTTGTGTTATGCTATTTAGGAGTTTATATTCCAGAATAGCGAATAGCTAACATATCCAGAACAGCAGAACAACAGTTTTTTTAACAGAAAGGTTACAGGAAATATTTAATGAACACGATTATCCCCGACCCCAGATTCAATTGATCAGCCAAGGTATGTTTGACATCTAACATGGGCTTGTTTAGATCCAAGTAGATGCTAACATTTCTAACAAACACCTGACTTGTAACAGACTGCATTCTGGTCCATACATGCTCAAACATCTTCACTTATTTGCTTAAAACCACCAATCTGACTTAGTAGCTACTTAGCCTAGCTACTTTTGATTTCGTAAAACAACCAGGAAAGAGAAGCAATTCGTATGACCAAAGTTAGCCTAGCATCTTTCCTTCATAACTAAAGAATCGCACATCTCATACCGAACATCTTCACTCAAAAACTGCATCAGGGATTAGTGATCAATCATGCTCATTTGATTGTTTACCAAATTGTTCCCTTAAAGGACTCCCAAACAGTGGAAGTAAATGGGGACACAGATTTGCATAGGTTAAGGGTGTAGGGAGCATAGGTGGCACATCGTTTAAGACACGACCCACAGTGTCAGGACCGGCTGAGTCAGGGCTAAACTGGCGTGTCCCTGCATGCTGACGTGCACATATATGCACACACACACGCAAAAACGCACACGTGACAAAATTCTGCCTAGAAAAGAATAAAATCTTGAGTTTCTGAGTTAAGAGAATTCTTTACGACTTTCAAACCCAGTTTACACTTCGATATCAAAGCTCTGCAGTTTTCCAGGGAAAATTCTATCTGGACTCACAGTAGCATCCTATTCCAGCAGATTAGTTCACCAGCTCACCATATGACCCCTCAAACTGATGCAAATGTCCGAATTCTTTACCTGTTTCGATGTCAGTATATCCCAGATCCTTCCGTCCCCATCCCTTCTCATCTGCTCCACCTGTCCTGCTCTTCCTCTCTCCGCAGGGAACGCTGTGTGGAGTGCAGGGGTTCGGCTGGGTGGGGCAGGTTTTTTCCCGGGACAGCGCCCCCTGGCGGTCCCACAGCTCCTGCAGGTTCTGGAGCTGCCGGGGTTTGCTAAGCCGCAGGCCAGTGAGCTCGATACACACCTTCAGGTTCTTCACCTCTTGCTCTGAGGGCTGGCGCCAGACGTCCGCTAAACAGGTAAAAATGACCAATGTTAAAAACATATTTGAGTTGATTTAGGTATTCTGTTTTCATATGACGGTGATTACACATTTAGGTAAGTTTAGTTTAATTTAATTGCATCACCTTAGTTGTTTTTCAGAGCCACTTCCCTCAACATGACAGACATCAAAATTCAATAACAAAATATTTAAACTAAACCTATACTATACAGTAACGAAAATAAATATTTATATCTGTTAATTTAACTGAGTAATTAAAATATATATATATTTATTAGGCATACAATGGAATTTCTATTTTGATGCAGATGAATAAATGTTTTAATATAAAAGTACAAACAAGTCAAGGCTGATAAAAAGTGTATTATATAAGTTTAACCATAAAGTTTCCTCATCCAAACAAATAATTAATAAATAAAAAAACTCTAATCAAGAACGCGGACAGGATTCTTAATTTGGACAACACCACACAACCCACAACATTAATAAAATTACATATGGCCACACACACACATACAGTTGTAGGCTGAGGGAGTTCTGAAAAGGCCAGAGCTACACAAAGACGGTTTTGATGTCAGACTGAAAACAGCCTTTAGCCCAAGCACAAAGCCAGGGTCACACATACTCACAAACACACACACACACCTGGGGATTTATACAGAACATGTGACCTCTATAAACACAAATTGGTATGAATTGGAAAAAAATTATCCAAGTCAGAAAGAAAAAGAGCGAAAGTGAAAGAGCGAGAAAGAGCGAGAGTGATGTATATGGGTTGTGTGTGTGTTATAAAGACATGTTTTAGAGTGCACACAGTATACACATTATAACAATAGTACATTAATTAACAGTACTTACGAAAAAATGTCTAAACTAATTAATTGACAATAGTTAAGACATTATTAGTCATTACATGGGTGAGAGTTGCGAGAGTGGTTAGGTTTGTGAGAGTTGTAAGAGCAGTGAGAATAGTAAGAGCGGTGAGAGTTGAGAGAGTTGTGAGAGCGACAAGAGTGGTGAGAGTTGTAAAAGTTGCGATTTGTAAGAGGGAAATACAATGTAGTGATTATTAGGTGTGACAACATCACCAAGTGAAAAGTTATTATATTGGAAAAAAATGAAGAGAAAGAGCGAATAAAGAGAGGAGAGAGAGAAATGTACCTGGAATGAGTCGGGATCTTTTAGCCGGTATGGTGTTCTCGTCCTCCGCTACATCTCTCTCCCTCGTTCTCTCCCTCTCTCCGTCTCTCTCTCTCTCCTCGGCTGAGTGTGTGCAGTCAGGGTGGCCTTGGCTCGGTTCCAGACTGAGCGGGCGTTTCCGGCCGGTTGCCGTGCCGACAATGCCCCCCTCCCCCACCTGCTCCTTCCTCTCCCTCTCATCCCTCATTCTCTTGTCCTCCGGCTGGACGCAGCGCTGCAGGACGGGGACGCGGTTCCCACCTGCAAACACACACACGCAAACACACACACACACACACACACACACACACACACACACACACACACATACACACACATACACACACATACACACACATACACACACATACACACACACACACAGAGAGAGAGAGAGAGAGAGAGAGAGAGAGAGAGAGGGAATTACAGTGTGTTAACCGCACAGTTCACATCATAGCAGAGAGAGAGCGAGAGCATGTGAGAGAGGGAAAGAGAGGAGAAAAAAAAAAACAAAAAAAAACACCACCAGCTTTGTCCTCCCCCTTCCCCGGACGCCCTCATGTTTGCATTAGCTTCACCACACCCTTCCCAACACACACACATACACAATCTCCTTCTCTCTCTCTCTCTCTCTCTTGCTTGCTTGCTTCCCCTCCGGCTCCCTCTCCCTCTCCCTGAGCTTAAATTAGCCCGAAACATCCGTGCAGAGAGCTTAGGCTGCCATCCAGCTCCACTCTCTCTCTCTTTCTCTCTCTCTCTCTCTTTCTCTATCCTGTTTCTACTCTCTCTCCCATTTATATTATTTTACTCTCCATTTCATTTCTATTCCTTCTCTCTATTCGGTTTCTATTTTCTCTCCACTCCTATCCATTCTTTTCTTTTCCCTTCTATGCAGTTTCTACTTTCTCTCTAGTTTTTCTATACATTCTCTCCCTTTTTATTCCCCCTTTCTCACTTTTCCTCTCTCTTTCTCTATTAAGTTTCTATTCTCTCTCTCGCTCCTTATTGTCTGTCTCTCTCTCTCTTTTTGGCAGTAAAAGGTGTGTGTGTGTGTGTGAGGCTCTCAAGGCTGCTTGGATCAGAGAAAGGCACTGGGGGCTCACTCTCCTTTGCAACACACACACACACACACACACAATACAAATTTCCCCTTATACACACAACTCTGTAGTTCCCTGGACATCCTAGAGTGTGTGTGTGCTCTCCAACTACCTAACTAATACACGCACATCTGCCTAGACTTTACACACACACACACTTGCTTCAGTGGGCCTCTCAGGCCTGCTCTTCTACTGGCCCAGACAAGAATGCCGCTTGTTGTGCCCCCGGCACGCACGCAACTCATGACACATGCATCCCATAATTCACGGCTACGTCAGCGCCATGGCAACTCTCCACCAAAGCGCATCTCCATGGTAACATTGTTCCCTGCCGCCCGGATAAAGGGAGAGTTGGCGCGACCGTGCTGGTGAAAAATGTCCACTAATAACCCGCGTGAGAGCGAAAGAGTGAGACAGAGCGCGAGAGAGTTTTTTTGGGAATGTTTTTTTATTTCTTCTACATTTCTTAAGCTGGATATTCAGAATCATCTAAAACATTGTTAAAGACTGAGCAATTTGAGGCTCCGCCCTCTTCCAACACTGATTCAAATTTTGGGAGGAGTCAACATTGCACATTAGGGGATTCCTATTCTTATCAGTTCTACATATTTAACCTCCTACTTCCAGCTGCTGCAGGAAATAAAGAAAGTCTTGACAGTTGTTAAAACAGGAACTAGTCTTAATCTTAGTCTGGTCACTTCAAGGGCTTTTTCACACCTATAGTTGGTTTGCTCTGCTCGGAGTTAGTTAACGAGTTGTAAACTTGTGCAACAAAATATGACCCAACAATCCATGGGACAACTTTCGTTCCTTTTCTATTGGTCAGAACTGTCTGGGGCGGAGCAGGAAAGTAAACACAGGAATAGTTGTGTAGTGTAATTTATCATAAAGAAGCAGTGGCAGAAATGGCATTTGTTAACAATACAGACAATCTGCAAGAGCACAGCTGATCGTTGGTTTGGGTCAAGGTTGGATCAGGTTTTTTAACACAAAATAATCGATTCAGAGTTTGTTTGGGACTGGAACGAGCCTTTAAAAATCCTTAAAAAGACCCTAAAAAATCTCAGTCCAGGAAGAGGCTCTGTTCTTTTCCAGAAGCCCAGCCCTGTAAGCAGTGGACTGAGCTGAACAGTGTGCTGCAGTTTTCCATTAGGCTGTACTGGCCAAGCTGGGCTGCAGAGTGTGAATGTGGGCAGGGCCTGGACAGTCAACTTCCTACTGTCAACGTTCATAACGTGTTTTCCACTAACAGAATTCCTTTGTGCTCAGCATGGAGTGTGAGGACACACACACACACACACACAGAATGCTCTGGGGCAGCCAGAAACTCTGCCAACACGTCCAGCTCACTAAACACCTACAAACACACTACATCTCCTAACACAAACACGTGCGTGCGGACAGACAGGAAACACCCCGGCCGCTGGAAAAGCCTCGAGGGAGAGCAAGGTCACCAGTGTGATTTATGCAAATTTCAAAATGTAATGGTTCCATTAGCAGGAGCAAAGCGGAAAAGAGAGAGAGAGAGAGAGAGAGAGAGAATGAGACAGAGAGAAAGAGACAAAAAGAAAGAGATAGAGGCAGAGAAATAGAGACAGAAAGAAAGAGAGATGAAGGCAGAGAGAGACAGAGAGAGAGAAACAGACAGCAAGAGAGACAGAGAAGAAGAGAAAGAGAAAGACAGAGAGAGCGGCAGGCAGAGATATAGAGAAATAAACAGAGACAGAGAGAGAGAGAGAGAGAGAGAAGGCAGGATGAGTGTGTGTAGCGGGGGAGGAAGCGGCGTATCCGCTGTGTTGGAGCTGCTGTGTGGAGCCACAGAGAGCGAGGGACAGTCCCTACTGCAGAGCGAGCGAGCGAGCGAGCAAGAAAGAGAGAGAGACAGAGAGAGAGAAAGAGGATGAGAGCTAGAGAGGAAATACAGCAAAAAAAGCGCAGAATGGAGAATTGCAGACACAGAAGAGGCTATGAAAACAGAAAAGAGAGAGAGAGAGACAGTCAGTCCGCCCGAGTGTTAGTCTCTCTCTCTTTTTCTGTGAGTGTGTGTGTGTCTCACCGCTGTGTGGCTCCGTCTGCTCCGCCGGCGCTGCTGGAGTTATAGAGCAGTGTTGGCCCTGATCCCACTCTGGTTCTCCGCGCTGGCCCTCCGCCAGACCCCTCTCTCTCACCGGGCTGGGGCTCGACACGCACCCCTCCTTCTCCTTCAGCTCCAGCTCTGAGAAACGCATCATTGCACGCTGCACACCCCCCACGCAAACACACACACACACACACACACACACACCATGACACCAGAGATTCTCGGTGAGCGCGAGAGCTACTCACTGACCTTGGCGTAAATGTAAATCTAACGTAGCAGCAGCTTTAAAAATACGGTAAAACACTGGATTTGTGCGTGGAAAGCAAATGTGGTTAAAAGCACTGCTAAAGGGACGGCTCGGTCAAAAAGATCATTTACACAGTTTTACCCAAAAACGTAGTCGATCCTCTGAAACAGGTCTAGTTTAACCTAAACTAAGCTAACTATGCCGAAACTTTAACAAATTATTCAATCATTTATTTGGCTAAACAATCTTACATATTTAATTCACATAAGTAAATTGACATGATGCATGTGAGTCTACTCAAAAATCAGCAGTTTCGGCACACCCAATTAAATTAAATGTACATGATTTGCAACAGAAAAAACGTAGGTCCATTTCCATACACCAGCCTCAAAAACAGTAACAAACCCAGGGGTTTGGTATATAAACCAACAAAAATGGATAAGGACTTTAGGACTAGCACTATACTAACTGATGGATTATGTTAGCATCGAGCTTTCGTTAGTTCTTGCCCACTTTCACATTGTTACCCTAAAGATGCACGCTTCAAGAGACAAACATGACTTATCAGGTAAATATATACACTCCACATAAGGAATCTGTGAAAGCATCTAACTTTCAATTTATTCTTTTTGTAATAAGTATATTTACTTACAGAATATATCCACCTATTCAGAGAATGGCAGTTCAGCCACTCCCACTCAGAGGTTTCTAATACAGAGGTGGGCCAATGTAGTGTTAGGAGTCTTGCCCAAGGACTCATATTGGTGTAGCACAGCATAGTTACCTACATCTGGAATTGAACCCCAGTCACACACTTGGTAGCACACTGGCAGATAGTGGTGTTATCCACTGCACCACACCAATATTAGTCTAAGAGGCATGGTACAAAACATCTGGACAGCCAGAGTATTAAAAGGGAGAAAACTGGCTATGTGAAAATAATATTGAATAAACCCCCACAAATCTGTTTATTCAACAATCAAACTAAACACAATAGTTAGAACTGTGATAATTAGTTAATTAGGAATTAAGCTTTAGATGTCAGACATGTTTTGGGTAATTGACCAGATTTGTGGTTTCAAAATTCTATACAATCCATTCTATACAATGTGGTGAAAAAAATCAGAACAGTCAGATTATTAAAAAGGAGGAAACTGGCTATGTATGTAAAATGAATGGGGTTCGGTACATAAACTCACACAAAGTTAAATATCTAGGGAAGTGTAAGATATAAGCTTTGCATCAAGCAAGCTTAGGCCTCCGGTTATCACCATGTTAATTGGTGGGGTATGAGATGCCCGAACATGTCTCGGCTGATTGACTACATTTCCTGTGTAAAGGTGGGGAAAAAAAACTGAGCGAATGTCATTTTCATTCCGAAACGTCCCTTCAACAAAGACAAGTCATGCCATGTGATTCTGTTTCCCTAAATGAGAGTGTGTGGCGACACATGAAGGAACAAACGGTTCTGAGTTAACAGATGACCTTGGTGTAGGGGGAAACACCAAGCTTTACTCATTACAACTTTGATTAGTAATAAAAAATTAAAGAACTAACCTCGCAGTTAGCGGCTGGTTGACTTAAATTACTGTCCTCTGGTGATACGACTTCCATCTAAGCAATTAGAATGTGTGCTCAATATCTCTGTTTCATTACAATCATTTACACACAGAAACAGTCAACATGATTTTAAACCCCCTTTGTAAACAATGACAAAACATCGATTACTGAATTAGAAACAGTTAACGTTAAAGGGGAACTCCACAGATGATAGAAATCTAAACAAAAATTTATATTATGTAAACAAATGGATTCAGTGTGAAATTGTTCATTCTATAGAAACTGGGACCTCTTTTTCACTGCAGGGATAAATGGTTCTGAGCACGGCCTTACCAGCCATTTAGCCCTGCACTGGTAAAGAGGCCTTATATTCAGAATTATTTACCGTGGTGGTGAATGAATCCAGACTTTAATGCTCTCTAAAAGCTCCCTCACAGAACATTCTTGCTCTAAATAGTCAAGAATATGTCTTTAAAACCTATCCATAGTGGAGGGATACACAGAACGAACACAGAAAAAAGTAATCCCCAACAAAATAAACTTTTTGCCTGACTAACAACTATTTCACTACATATACAGCTCTGTAAAAAGTGAAGAGAGCACTTCAGTTTCTGAATCATTTTCTCTGATTTTGCTATTTATAGGTTTATGTTTGAGTAAAATCAACGTTGTTGTTTTATTCTATAAACTACAGAAAACTACATTTCTCCCAAAATCCAAATAAAAATACTGTCATTTAGAGCATTTATTTGCAGAATATGAGAAATGGCTGAAATAACAAAAAAGATGACGAGCTTTCAGAGATCAAATAATACAAAGAAAACAAGTTCATATTCATAAAGTTTTAAGAGTTCAGAAATCAATTTTTGGTGAAATAACCTTGTTTTTAATCACAGTTTTCATGCTTCTTAGCATGTTCTCCTCCACCAGTCTTAAACACTGCTTTTGAATAACTTTATACCTTTACTCCTGGTGCAAAAATTCAAGCTGTTTAGCTTGGTTTGATGGCCTGTGATTATCCATCTTCCTCTTGATTTTATTCCAGAGGTTTTCAATTTGGTAAAATCAAAGAAACTCATCATTTTGTAAGTGGTGTAGATATAATTAACAGCATTACTGCACATAAACAACTTATAGAATATCAGTATAGCTTCATTGCTGGGTTTGAGTAGTAAACAAAACAGTGATTGAACAGTTTAAATTATAATCATGGAAAACCAACTTTCTGTACAATGAATCAGTTTCACACCAAGACCAGTCTCCAAATGACTGTATATACTCACTAATGCACATCTGTGAAATTCCCCTTTAAGAGTCGGCAACTAAGCTCTAGCTAAGAAAGCCACATGAAGTATAGTGTGCCGTTTTGCAGTTTGTAACTATGGAGCCTTGTTAAGAGTGTCACAATTCACTTTTTATTATTATTAGGTCAAAATTATTTCAGCAAAGTCAATTAGACTTGCACTGCAGATGCGGCAGTAGGTGTTCTACATGAGTGGTTCTCGGGGACTCCCAAAGGGATCTGATTTTTTGCAACAAATCATCTCACAGCTCGTACGGGTAGAGTAAAAATAGGGAGAGTCTGGGGGTTCCAGAGGACTGACTTAGGAAGCATTTGTTCTACATATCATAGTAAGGTGCAACAATCTGTTCTGGCCTCAACAGCGGTCCATGGCATTGGCCACCTTCGGGCGACTGATCGGGACAGATCATGTCCCAGCAACTAGCTGTTTTATTTATTGCATTAGCTAACATTTAGTTATATCTACACATATGATGTGCCAGGTCTAAGCCAATGGACATCAGAGTTTCCAGCTTTTCGCCCGTCACTCTTACCCAAACACCTGACTTGCAGGGTTCCAGATCAGACCAATAAAATGGTTTATTTTGAATTTATGAGTAATGACTATCTCTGTTTTCAGAACATGGACAAATAATTTGCGCAATAATCCGCAATATTTATTCACACTCCAAACGGTGTGTACTGTTCTTTAGTCTGGGGCAAGAGGAAACAAGAAGAGATTAACAGCGGTTAACAGGGCTTCTTTAAAAGTCACCTGTTCATCATAGTAGGTCGTTACTGAGATTGTGGTAGAATACAGGGTCTGTCGAAACCCCCTTACTCTCTATCTGTGTTCACTCAGCCTGTGTGTGTGTGTGTGAGTGTGTGTACACTAATGACTCTGCCAGGCAGAGCACTCGTCTCGCTGCTGCTGCTGAAGACCTCTAATCTTCCCCATCAGAAATGAATGGGCCGGATTTCACTTAAGCTGGGAGGGCTGCCACTGCGCGCCGAGCGATCGGGGGCTTGGGGATGTGCGTGTGTGTGTGTGTGTGAGTGTGTTTGGGGAGGGAGGCAGGAAAGAAGCCCTGTAGAAAAAGTGGGTGTGTGGCTATGGGCACATTATTGCTCTCACTCTCTGGCACACACACATGCACACACACACACCGCACCAGTCTCCAGGGCTCGCCTGCAGGTTAGCGGTTGCCTGAAGCATTATGTGCTAGCGAGGCGCAGGCACACACACACACACACACACATACCCACACCAAACACACACACACACACCAAACACACACACAGTGCAGCTGAGCTTCCGCTCGACTGGGCAAGCACAGCCACAGACAGCATGTTGTGTTAACTCTTTCTACCACTAACCCAGCCGCACACCCTTACACATAGGAGCGCACACACATACCATGTTGTGTTAATTCCCTCTCTCACGGCTGCCGCCAGAGCCTGCCCGCTGTTCGACAGCCTCACAGCGGGGAGCGAAAAAAAAATATACGAGGAGGAGGGAGGGGAGGGGAGGGGACGGGAAAGGGGGGGAGGTGTGAGGGTAACAGCCAGGCATAATTACCAAGGCGCTCAATATGACTGAGCGCGGCAGTCTGACGCAAGAGCTGCCTCAGAGCGGAACTTAGAGCTGGTTTTATAGAAAGGCTTTACCCTTCACAAGGCCTCCTCAGTGGCAAACGACAGTGGCTGGCCTTTGATTTTCATCACCAGCTAAGATTTGAGCTGAGAGTTTTGTATCAAAACAAAAATGGGCCCCCCAGAACCACTCAGACCTAAACCTTAACCAGAAGGACGCTAAACCTGAACCTGGGTTAGAATTTAGTGCTTCCGATTTCAGACGAATCGAGTGGCGACAGTGAAATTAACTTGTTAAACACAAGCACTATGTTAACATGAACTAACACATTTGTCCTGTACACCATAGCCGTACAACATAACCTTGCTCACCTGTAGGGCGCGCTGTTCCCGACTCAGTTTGCTGGAGTCTGCGTACAGCTCTGTGGTAACGCACTTGAAGCGGTCGCCCACATAGCCAGACGAGTTGGCTATCCTTTTGGCCAAGCTAGAACGCCTGCTTTTAGAGCAACCATGCCCGTCTTCCTCTTCCTCGTGAGAGTCTGTGTTTTCTGTCCTCTCCTTGCCCAAATCCATGTACTGCCGAATGGCATGGTGCCGATCTGGTTTGAAATTTGCGACGTCTGGACGAACCCTGTCACCGGAGGTCCTGGCACAGCGCAGTGTTTGCTCCTCCAGCAGTGGAGACAGAGGACTGCGCTCACTGGAACTTTCCTCGCCCTGGCTTTGCCCAGGAGACTCGGGGCGCTCCTGCGCCTCAGCAGGGCTACAAGGTTCTGGCAGCCGCTCAGCCTCAGCTGGCCTGGATTCCACTGGCTGGCTGGAGCGCAGGATATGCATGAGTTCTGGCTCCTTCCCTTTGGAATTACCAGCACTCCCAGTTCCCTCCCCGATCCCACTGCTGGCTGGCTTGGTGGGCTCTCTTTGCTTGGCAGGGCTGGCGCAGTACTTGTCCGGCTCAGGACTGCCATCTGTGTCATCTTGGACCAGGTCGATGCAGACGATCTCATCTTTGCTTGCTGTGTGCAGCTTGCTCTGAGGCCTGGAGGCCAGAAGTTCTGGCCCTTCTGACTCCCTCTCAGATTTGTAGCATGCATCAATGTCAGAGGCACTCTGCTGCTTGTAAGGACCTTCCTCATGTTGCCAAGCCTTTTCCTGGGGTCTAGACCTCAGTTCAAGGCGCTCATTGACTTTGGGGTCAAGAGGCATGTGGGAAGACATCAGGGGATGAACCATCTCTTGTGAATCATGGTAGGTCAGATACTCTCCATGAGTGGTTGGTATTCCATAAGGAAGGCCAGGTTTATGAGGCAAACGTGCAGCATACAGACTGCTGCTGCTCAGCAGGACTGGGTGAGGGTATACTGGCCCTTTGCTGGGCAACTGTAAGTGTGAGAGGGATATACTCTCTGGAACGGAATAGGGAAGGTATCTGTTGGCATAAGCTAAGCTAGTGGGCAAGTAAGAATCACTCTGGGGCAGGTAGAGATGACTGGGAGGGTGACCATTTTCTATGTGAGGCTGCTGGGATTTGAAGCCAATTTCAGGGGTGTCTGACTTTTTAGGAATCTTTGGAGGCTTTGAAGCCGAGGTAAGGCTCCCTCCCCGATGAGGATGAGTAGCTGGCACCTTCTCTGGTGGGGTGGGGGCAGACTTTGGCCAATCACCATTAACTTTGGGAGAAGGAGAGGCAGACGATGGTCGACAAGCCGAATTTGCAGGAACGGGAGCAGGGTTAGGCACAGCGCTATTGTTGGGTTCACCAATCCGTGGACAAGAAGAGCTCCTAGGCTGCTGAGTAACATGCTCTAGATTTTTGTTTTTTATGACTGAAGAACTTTTGCTCTGGTTGGATTCAGAGCTGTGTGTCTGGGTCGTGCTTGGCACCACCCAGGTAGAGTGTAAAGTGCTAATAATCTCAGGCCTCTCTGGAGTTTTAGAAGAAGTGCTGACAGCAGAAGATGATGGAGAGAGAGTCTCTTTCAGAAGCTCTCTGCTCGGGGGATGTCCATAACGAGAGTTAGGCGAGTAGCCCAGCTTTGCCAAAGCCTCTAATTTTGGAGGACATCCATCTGGAGGTCCTTCAAAGTCCATGATCTTGCCAGACAGATCCAAAGGCTTGTCTGCTGGGTCTTTGGTAGGAGCACCCTGCTGTACAGGTTTCTCAGTGGAGGTTTTAATAGGAGAATTACAACCTTTCCTCTCGCTCCCCCCACTCCTGTGCTGATCAGAGCTTCCATCTTTAGACTTAGACTTCTGACTGGCAGGCCTTATGGGGGAGCGGCTCTCCTGGGACATGTAAAAAGGGTGGGATGGAGTGGATGAGGACATTGATGACGAAGGACTTCGAAATACAGACTTTTGAAAGTCTAAAGTGCTGTCCACAAGTGGTGGGGGAGCACCAGGCGGTTGGGAGGACCGTGGAGCAGGACGAGGTGCTTGCATCACAAGAGAAGGACTTGAGTCTACAGGGATGCTTGTACTGGAGCTGCTAGTTATGCTTGCACAACTGCTACTACTGATACTGGAGCTACTGCTGTTACAGCTAATAATACTACTACTAGTGCTAATATTATTAACACTACTACTGCTGCTGCTCAAGTTCTTGCTGGAAGGAGTTCGGGTGGACTTGCTGCTGCTATTAAGGCTGCTAATACTTCCAGTGTTAGTGTGTTGCCTCTCGCTTTGTGCCTGATGGTGTGACTGGGTCTGCTGATGCAAGGACTGCTGCCCAAACGCAGAAGGTTCATGGTGAATCCTTGGCCCAATGCTTTGCAAGGTTTTGTCCTGATGATGCACGAGAGGTGACAGTGGTGTAGGGGCTACTGTAGCTGTAGGAATCCTTAAAGGAGGTGCAAGAGGTGATGAAATGGGGGCTGGGGGGTAAGGAGGCATGTAAAACAAGCGTTCTGCACCAGCTGCACTCCCTCCTGCCCCAGCACAAAGTGGCTGGTAGGCCAGATGTTGGGTCAGGTATGGTGAAGGCTGTGACATAAATGATGCTTTGTACATATTCAGAGCAGCATATTTGCTGGAGTCTAGAAAGGGATATAATCCTGGCTCATGGTATGGGCTGACCCATGGGAGACGCAGGTAGCCGCTTGCGCTACCCCCGTTTAAACCCAACTCTGAGGGCTTATCCACAGGTGCAACACGCCTATCCAAGCCCAAAGTGTCTGCCCCAGTACCCGGCACCACCAAGGGCTTCTGAATCCCCGGTGGGGGGCTTTTATAAAGTCCGACATAGCCGTTTGTTGCTTTCCTGCCGTCCAGTGACACATCAGGTTTATAGAGCAGTTCTGGGATCCGGTCTCCAACGTAGCCCTTTTCTGTTGGCAGAGTTCGGATTCCTGGCGGATAAACCATTCCCCCGTGAACATGGAGGCTTTCCCGCATCAGGCTGCTCCGATCGATGCCAAGTGCTGTGAGAGGGTTCATTCTGCAGGCTGCACTTGCATCCACCTGGGAGGAAGACAGAGGAGCAAAAATTAGGTCCAAGCAGCCAGCTATGCCCAAATATCAGAGGAATGTTTTTAAACTAAATTCTTAACCATTTTTACATTTTGACCTATAATACAAGTTAAAGTATATGTACGAAATCTTAATAAATCTTAAATTAAAGTCATATGGTGATCCATTAAACAAAGTTACATCATATCGGTAAGTTTCACCATCTTGATCTTCAAATTCAAAACAGTACTAAAGGTCATTTACATAACTAATTGTAATAAATCTGCATATAATGGCAGAGTTATTAATAGTGAATTTCCGCTGCTTCTCACATTGGGAGCTAAAGCTTAGGGAAACAGTGTGGAAGTCACAACGTATCGCGTCAGTCAAGGTCACAGAAGGGAGACGGCAAGATCGCTCTTAAATGTCAGCCTCGCCAAGGTTTCCGCAGGGGGAGACAGGGCTTTGATGTATGCTTTAGGAGACGCCCGGCAGACAGCTCAGATCCGTCTTCCCATCGGGCCCAGGAGAGACCGAGGCACATATCTGCGCCAAGTAGATGGCGGGGATCTAAATTACACCGATCCTACTGGCACGTTTTCACTGCCTACACAAGTAAACACTGAGGAAAGCGTCTAGTAGGATACAGGATTGTCAGATGGAGAACTGATGTACATCAGAAAGGCAAAGGAGGTGAACAGGTTTATCACAGCAAAATAATGTCAGCAAAAAATTAAAAGCAAATGAACCCATGGTGGCAGATAAATATCATCTGAATATCTCTTTATACTTATACTTTATGATAACAAGCAGGACCAAGATAAAGCCTTACCATGCTTTGAATGTTGACTTATATTGCCTTGTTCAGTTCTTGCTGGATTCTGTGGTCATCACCATCCCTTTTGACAACTTCCTACAACAGGCAGAAAGCAAGACTTAAGCTGAATTTGAAGACAACGTGGCATTGTCCAAAACAATCTTTTGGACAATGTAGTTGTAATTAACAAGAATTTTCAACATCTTAGGTCATGCATTTTTAACTGTAAAACAGCCATTTTTCACAGTTTTTCAATGCTTCTTTGAGTACTGCCATTAAAAAAACTTAACGTTGTTTAATTTTTCACTCACATCTGCATTACAAACATGAACCAAAATGGTTCTTCTACAGCATTACTCAAAAAATAAAAAAACGTTTAAAGCACCTTCCTTTTAAAGACCTTAAATACATGTAAAATGCCCTAGACGGTGGCATTGGCTGAATGCAATGTCTCAACAAAAAAAAAGTCAAAAAGAAAAACAAGAAGCCGTGCCGGTCAGGCCACAGTCTGTCTCCGTCTCTCTCTCTCCTCAAACAACACGCCTGCTTTTGCATGGCCGGCATCCAGTCTGCAGAGCACGTGACTTCGTTATCAAGAAGCGAAGGCTGAGATAAGAAATGCCTCCACGTGCTCAGTAACCCTTCCCCCTTTCCTCTAGTTTACTGAGCCGCCTCCCTTAAAGATGAAGAAAGAAATCCCAAAGAGTTTGTGGGTTTGAGGGGGGGGTGGGTGTAGGATAGAGAGGTTGTAGTGGTGGTGGGAGGGTCATCAAAGAGAGCTGCGGAGGGAAAAGAGCCAGAAGATGCAGAAGATGCAATCGGCCTGCCGTGTAGCCACCCAGCCCATGTTACTGACGCCCTGGGTTTCAATAAGGCAGGCTGGGGACTCTTATCTGCACCCTGCTGCCACACTCGCAGGAGGAGGTGGAAGGGGGTCAGACTGCCCCATCTCATCAATCACACGGAGGCCCACTCTAACCACCACCTCCCCTTTTCCCCCCTTTCGTCACTTCCATGGTAACCTGTGTAGCTACAGGGGCTAATGTCTAAACAAGGAGCAGAAGGAGGGTGGAGGATAGGGGAGTGGGCTGCTGGGTTGGCATGCTAAAAAAATTACAGCCCACTGTGGCACATGACCACAATAGAAAATAAGAAGCATAATTATATGAAGCGAAACTAATTAGATATAGACGATTTTTTTCCTAAATACAACAAGCACTTTAGATTGGCAAGGTCCTTTCAACATCCAGGCTGCAGCTCATAGCCTATGGCATGTGATAATGGGCAAACACCTTTGGAAACACTTACACACAGTACTCGCAGCTTTCACATATCTCACACACCTTAATCTTAATCCTCATCCACAAGCAGTAATTGCCCATCCTTAAACAAAACTTAACTCTTAATATTAAAACAGCTTAAACTCCAGGTCTGCCCTCTGATCCACAACTGACTTGCTAATCTGGACCTTCACTAGACCTTCACTGGAGCTTTATACACTTGCAGTTGCATGTAGTGCCTTGGAAGGTGGACTAGGTGGAACTTTCAACACCCCCCTCTGCTTACACAGGACACAAAAAGTGCCTCTCAAAAGGGCCATCAATCACAAAACCAAACAGGGCGCTAAAAGCATGTAAAGCACTCACAAACTACTTCTATGTCTTTTCTGTTGCTTATCGTCACTGAATGCTACTGAACACACAACAGGTTACCTATAGCGTAATGCACAAAGACCTTACTAAAAAAAAAAACATTATAGGTGTTTCTATTTACCAAACCTGTTTCAATTGTTTTTAAAAAGGCGCAAAAAATGCACAGAAATGTCGAGGAAATCCTAAAACACAAACTGTATGCATTTTTGATGTGACATATCATTTCATTCGTCATTCATCTTTTTAACTCGACAGCAAAGGACTGCTGTTACTCCAAATGTTAACCCCCTATTCCCTGTACTACCTATATTCGTGCCTTTATATATTATACTTTATATAAAAACAACAAGCCACATGTAATACCTATGACCATATTAATAAAAGATAATTATAGATATTAATGGTATAGCTTATTTTACTACTTTAAAAAAATCTCTAAAAGGTGCTACGGGCACAACCTGTTTTCAGGTTGGTAGGTAGGTAGGGAGAGAAAGAGAGAGAGAGAGTGGGTGAGTGAGAGCGAGAGAAATAGAGAGCTAGAGAAAGAGAGAGAGGTTTGGACTCTCAGCTGGGGCTCGCGTAGGCCACCATTTCACAGCGCAGCAGGGCGGGGGAGGGGAGTGGAGGGGAGGAGGGGAAGCATATCGCTAGCTCGCTTCACTTCAGCGCTGCTGGGGCCTCGGCCGGGCTACTGCGTGTGTGTGTGTGTGTGCGCCATTAGGCTTAAGCAGTGCAGCCCGCGGCCCTCAGAGCCCTGATGGGATCATGTGGCCACGAACATACGATCAGGGTTGGTCTGCTGGAGACGAGCAGGAGGGTCTGAAGGGGTTTAGGTCTGTGTTTAGGGGTTTAAAGCAATTTTATGCAAGTTGGTAGAAATAATTTTTCTTTCTATACAACATCGTTCATCCGTCAAGACATGATTTGGCAAGCATGTCTAGTTTTACAGCAAAGATGAATTAGAAAGCTTATACCGTACCAAAAAGCTTGGTGCTAACTTCAGGTCTAAATCCTCAGAGATTTGCCTTAAATCTTGTGAAGATGTTTAGGAACCTCTAATAGACATAGACATGTATATGTGATTGACAATAGGACTGTAGGACTAAACTGAACAGAAATAGTAAAAGATGGTTTCCCCATCCAATTGGTCTAATTTAGGATTGTCATTTAGGATTGTGTAATAATATAACAAGGATTATAAAACTATTGCACTTGAAAGCTCTACCTGTACTCTGAGGTTTAAGGTAAGATGTGGCGCTTCGTGCTCAACCGCTTCCCGCATTCGTGTAAAAAGAGAAAGAAAGCGAATAGCGCAGAGGTTCCTCCTGCACGCGGACACAAAAAGCGCGATGAAGCAGAGAAGCTCTCGCTTGCCCCCTCCCTCCTCTCTCTCACTCATTCCCTCCCTCCCTCCCTCCCTCCCTCCCTCCCTCCCTCCCGTGAGACCGTCTCTCAGAGACGGAGGGAGAGACTTCAATCACTCTGCGGCGTCTCCGGGCGCGAGTGCCTCTGTAACCGGATCCCCGCGCCTCTCCGCTCTCGCGCACCAAATTTCCACTCGCGCACTGCACGGCGACCGGCGGCAGGATGAAAACATAAAGAAAGCAGACAGTGCGAGACAAAGAAAGACAGCGGTGAAACCAGGCTATATCCCAAAGCCAGTTAATAGCCAACCACAAACCCAGCAAATACTAAACCAAGATAAATTCCAAACCTGTGGCCAATGATTCAAAACCAGAAACCAACCAAATAGCAAACCAAAGCCTAGACTACTCCAAACTGCAGTCCTAGCAAACACCAAACCCATATAATAACCAACTCCATTCCTAGCTTACAGTAAACTAAACCTCAAATCCAAAAAAACCCTCAACCCTATTCAACCCTACAGCAAGTGAATACTAAACCCAAATATACTCTACCCCAATCTTAGCTGACATCGATTTCAAAGAATACCCAGCCAAAATACAAGTGGATAAAATACACAATACTAAATTCAATACTAAATTCAAATATTCCTTCAATTTCAGGTTATATATCAAACACATAACATCCAATCTCTGCTAATACCTAATCCATATAATACCAGAATGTAGTCCCTCCTACTTCTAAACCCAGTCCCAAACTAAAACCTAGCTAATAACAAACCAAATAAATACCCAACCTCAAGCAGCTAATACCAATATGATAATTCTGATAATAATAAAAATAAACGCAAAGCCAAGACCAATACCATGGTCAATCTCAAATCATACCCAAGCCTCAACCCAGACAATACCTTAACCTAACCTCAGACCATGTTAATATGAATACAAACTTAAACCATAACCAGTTTTGTAAAATATTATTCAGATGGACCCAGGTGTAGACACCAAACGGGAGTCACTCCACCACACACCACAGGAGACAGGAGGCCGGTTTATCTGTGTATCTGCTTATTTATTTACGAGCTGAATTACTTTCGGACAAACAAAGCCCTCTGTACCTCTTCAGTGCACGGTAATCTGGAACTGTATCTGAGACATTTGGAACCGAAGCAACTCCAACTCGCCCAAACAGGTTTAGTAGAACTAGGTTTCCGGAAAGGGAGAAGAGCGACGCTGAAAGAGTCATGTTACCTCAACGTGTTGGTAGGGACGCACCGATACCCCTTTTCCTTTACAATACCGATACCAGATTTTAAAGTATCTGCTGATACTAAGTACCGATATCAATACCAACTCTGATGTAGCTACTAGATGGATGCCTGCAAATGTAAACTTTAGTAAATGGTTTGTGTCACACATAAAATATCGTAAGTTTGAAAGAACCCATGTACAGATACTATTTTTAATAGCCAGTCTTGGCGCAATTACCACAACAATATCAGTACCAGTGTAAGTCTTTTTACGGGTCTTTCTACTTAGTGATCTTCTTACAGCACCACAACAATGTGGTCAACTGCAAGACGTACCAGTGCGATTGGATCGTTTGTAAAGCATTCGTTTTCCAGGGTGTGTTCATAGCATATATTGTGCTTCCCAGTTCCTGTTCATTAGCATCGAATCGAATATGGCTCCCGTTCCTTTCTCTGGTGCTGAAAGGCCGGAGTGTGTCCACCAGCCTGACTCGCTGTTCGGAGCCTGTGCAAGGAGGCACGAGCTACCGCTATAAATAAACAAACCCTGAGAGCAGCACACACACACACACACACACACACACACACACACACACACACACACACACACACACACACACACACAAACACACACACACACACAGAGCCCTGTTTACAGCAACAGACGACCCGGTCAAAATGTGGAGTTTCACCTCACACGCATGCAAACACACACTCATGCAAAAACACACAGGCTGTGTTCAGCACACAAAACCCGCCAGGCCGTAAATTACGCCGGCTGGGTTTCTGGGTAGTCTTTGAGGAACCGGCAGAAACCGCCTTTCAGCTAAGGGTCGAACAATATGGATGTCATCATCACGATTTAAAATACAATCATCACTATGAAATCTGAGAAAAAAACTAATTCTATTACATTATGTACAAATGTTTGTGAACACCTCTTCTAATAAATGTGCTTCAACCCTAAAATGTGCAAATGCACAAACACACACAACTCACCAAGTCCATATAGAAAAGCACTGTTCCAAGGAGTCCTACTAGGGCTCTTTGGAACAGGCCAACTTGAAAATATTGGCGCTGTACCCAATGCCAGGCATTGGGTAGAGCTGTGGAGCAGTGGAACTGTGTTCTCTGAAATAATGAAGCTCCATCCAATAATTCAGGAATTAGTTGGGTAGGTGGGGATGAGGTGCGTTGGAAAATATCCAACATCAACAAAAGTAAGATAAACTCTATTAAAAAACATTAATTTTAAATATTTTATCCATATATTTAACATACTGACAAACCCCTGATGCACACTGGCTTAACATTGCTTTTCTAATGTATTTACATAAACAGAATAACCTAAACATCTAATCATTTAATGGACATCTGTGATTGGTCTCAACGCTGACAGCACATTAGCAGCACTCATCAGCCAACACATCAATACTGCAAATATCGCAATTATGATTACCAAATGATAAATTGCAACAACTCTTACACAGTCAGTTTGATAGGCCACCGAAAACACCTGCGGTTTTTACAGAAAAAAACTTTGTGACATTGTGAATCCTGAATCAGTGGACAATGAATGGACCTATAGGGACGTTCAACATGTCACTTTTCTTTATTTGGTTTAGTGGGAAAGCATTTGCAGATGCTTCTCTAACAAACCTTTCTTTAACAATACTTTTTCAGTACTAAGGCACGAAGGGGGCAAGATAGAAATAGAGTGCTGGTACTAGGAGGTCGACAACTGGGTTGACAAAGGTCTGGTACTAGCAGGTTGGTGATGGGTCTGGTACTAGCAGGTTGGTGACGGGTCTGGTACTAGCAGGTTGGTGACGGGTCTGGTACTAGCGGGTTGGTGACGGGTCTGGTACTAGCAGGTTGGTGATGGGGACTGGGACTATATCTTTTAACATATTTTTGCCCATGTCCGCATTGTTGTAGAACCTACTTATAAGACTAGATCTGGGAGACCTGGAGACCTTTAGAGGTAGGGTAGATGTAGTCCACAAACAGCACGTGTAGTTTCAGATTCACTGATTGGTTGGCAGCGGTCTCGTACTACAGGGGTACGGGAGCTGCGGACGGAGGGCCAACTGGACTTGGGATTTTCCGAGTTCCTCCCGTGTGTGTGTGTGTGGCACCGTGTTGTGTACGTGCTAGAAAAAAACAACGTCTCAGAAATTCACGAACACAAGCAAGCGTGAGGGCGCGCGCGCACACACACACAATCCTCTTTTGTTTTGCAGCGCGCGCTGCGTGTCCGGGTTGGGCGAATGTGGGACAAAGAGGAGCCGCAACTCACGAGCGGATTAAAAGGCGGCGCGAGGGGCCCGCAGCCCGTTCCATTAACTAATAGAGAGCAAGAGAGAGAGACAGAGAGAGACAGACAGAATGAGAGACAGACAGCAACGGTCATCGGAACGCCTGCGCGAGCTTTCCGCTCGCTGGCTGGCTGGCTGGCTGGCTCGCTCGCTCGCTCTTTCTCTCTCTCGCACACACAGACACACACACACAGATACGTAGCGATCGTCTGGCGCTGTAGCGCACGCTGACAAGGAGCGGAGCGCGAGCCCCGGTTCACCACAGAGAACAGAGTTTAACCACAAAAAATATTATACAACAAGACTTATTATGCAGCAATTCGATTAAATAATTTAAAAAATAAATAAACAAACAAAAGCCCACACGGTAAATATTTAATCGTGGGCAACAATCAATTACACTAGATAATAATAAAAAAACTATAATAAAAACATTACAAACATGCCGCGTGACCTTGCGAGCTCTAAACTCGCCGACATAAAAAGGGCGAGGCTGAGAAAATCAACCCCGCGAGTCCCGCGTGCGCTGCGATACGGGACGAGATTAATTTGATTTTTTTTTTAAAGGGGAGCAGGACAGGCAACACGTGCATTTCTGAGAAACGTAAGAAAATGTTTAAAAAAAAGCAACGATCAGCTCTCGCTCTGAATCAGCGAACACCGAGGAAAGTCCCGCAAACAACCCTTTAAACACACGCACACACACGCAAAGTTTGATCGCGACCTCCTGCCCCGCTTTAAACAAGCGCGAGCGGAACGGCAAACTTCAAACAACCGAACAAACAAACTTCTTATGTTCTTTTTTTATGAATAAGGCGCGCGAGTCGTGTCTTTTTGTTGTTTTTTGTAGCTTACTAGTTTTATTCCGTGCAACCTCGCGCGCGAGCTCTTTTTTTGTTGTTAAAATCCCGCAGACACACAAACTCACTCACTCACGCATAAACACACACACACACGCACGCGAACCTGAACCACACACACTATAAAACGCCAGAAAGTCAAAAGGATACTAAAATTGTTAAAAGCTGTTCTTACCGGTGATCCTCTGTGTTTACGTGTTCCCGTGCTGCTCCTCCTCGCGCGTCCAGCTCACAAAGACACGAAGAAGAGCGGCGAAGGAGTCCCGGGTTCTCGCGAAGGAACCGAATCCACACAAATGAGCAAACGAAGCTCTAAAGTCCCGGTAGGTCTAAAAGTTCCTCCGGCTGTTTGCTGCTGTTTAGTTGCGGACCCGCGCTCGTGCCGTTCACTCGTCGTACTCTTACTCCAAGTTGTTATTCACCGGCTAGCACGAGCACGCGACTCCAGCAACGCCTTCACACAGCACACCGAGAAGCAGCGCGGAGACACGCGCATGGCGGGCGGGTGAGCGAGCGCGAGAGTGAGACAGAGTGTACAGGTGGTGTTTTCCCTCAGGTCCGTCTCGGTTGTTCAGTTCGTGCTGAGCGCCATGTTGAGAGCTCCCGCGGACACACACACACGCACGCGCGCGCACACTCTCGCGCACTCCGACCAGAGCACGAGGCGGGGGAGCGCAGCGCTTCACGCGGGAGGCGGAGAGGCTCTGCCCGCAGGCGCGCGCATGGCTCTTAAGGGGTTCCGTTCGTTCAAGCTCAACGGGCCGCGCGAGTCACACAGACTCACACGCACGCGCGCGAAACACAACTAAAAAGCAGAAGCGCCGTTTCTCGCTCGCTGATGTTGATCTCGCGGCGCCCGGAGCGCGAGAGTCCGACACGAGACACGCCGGAGCTTCTGAACTAGAAGCGCGCGCCGCGGAGAATGAGAGCCTAGCGAGGGAGACACACATACACACACACACTCTCTCTCGCAGACACACACCCCTCCCTACTCACTCACCCGCGCGCACACACATACGCACACACACACGCGCTCTCTACCCAGAGGGAGGAGGAACCACAATTACCATAAAACCCCACAGAGAGAGAGAGAGAGAGAGAGAGAGAGAGAGCGAGCGCTAAAGAAAGAAAGAACTGTGTGTGTGCGTATGTATACATATATAAATATACACATTATGTATATTTATATACACACACATAGACTAATAGAACATAGAAAAATAGACGTAGGATATAAGACGTATATAATATGTATATTATGTGTGTGGACAGTGTTACATCAACACTAAAGGTGCTACATTTTGACACTCCCGGTGTTGATTTAACACAGGCAAATTTACATTTACGTAATTATATACATTATATATAGACGTTCATCTACATAAAGAGGTAAACAAAAGAGAACGGACAGTGGAGACGCATTGCCAATAGAATAGAACCAGATCTCTGGAGCAGATAAACAAACATACATTTTCACCAGACCTAACGCCAGGCGTGGGCTGGGGGGTGTAAAGCCCCCGTATGAATTGGTGATGTGGGGATAAGGTGATGTGAGGTGTTTATCACCCAACATCATCAAGATGAAGCTCATTAACGCTCTTGTCACTGAATGCAATCAAATCCTCAAACAATATGCCAAAATCTAGAAAGTTATCAGGCCAGCAAAAACAGTAACTCAAACAAATCTGCGCTTAGCATTAAAAACCACCACGGAGCGGGCCGGCCGACCACACACACACACACCTTTTTAAGGCTATAACTCGTGTCTGCGCGAGACATGATGTCATTAATAATCTTTTTTTTTTTTACATTTTAATAAATGAGCGATAAAGCAATCAGCAAGAGCGTGCGTGTGCGCGCGCGGGGGACGGAACGGCAGGAACAGCACGGCGATCACCCACGGCACCCCCCTACACACACACTCACACGATACGATCGTCTCGCGCTGTAATGACGCGTAGTGCGGGGCCAGTGGGAGAGTTTCCGTATCACCGAAACAGCGCAGTTTTAAGTCCTACACACCCGCGCGCACCACGTCTACGACAAGACAACCGTGGGAAAGTGTCCTTAGGCTACTCTAACACAGCGTGTTTATAAACAGCTCATCAACAAATCATACTTACACAAATAAACTGAAATAAAAAGAAGTCGGATTAGAGAAAACAATGTGAACAGAAAGAAAACGGTCTCTAGGAGTTAAACTTACAATAATAGTAAGACTCCTTTTGACACTATAGAACTTTCCATAGCGTGGACTAATAAAAAATGTATAAATGAATAAATAAGGTGTTGAATAAAGTCGGATTATAGAGAATATTGTGAACAAAAAGGAAAACGTTCTCAATAATAGTTTACTAATAAAATAAAAAAGGGTATGAATTAATTAATAAAGTTGAATCAGATTAAAGAGAAGTGTACGAACAAAAAGACAGTAAAAATAAACATTTTACTTTTACTTACAAGAACAAGGAGGCTCTTTGACATAGCGTGAACTAACACAGTAAAAAACAAATAAATAAAGATTCCTCAAATGACCTTTACAGTGCTTCTTTAGGAACATCTTTGATTCTTATGCAAATGTTTTGGCACCCCTGTTAGAAGGACATAGTGCTGTTCTAAGTGTGAAAAGGTAAGTAAATCATCTTCAAGAAAGGTAAATTTAAGAAATATAATTCAACCATATGCAAACATAATAGACGCATTTTTATTTACAAAAGTATATAAACACATTTCAGAATAAGCAATTTTTTCGAAATTCACAAATATTGTGGAAACTTTTTCCTCAAAAAATGTTCCTCAAATGTAAAATTCTGAAGTCTTTTCATGCCCCACCATCTACATAATACCATCAAAAGAATCAAAGAATCTGGAAAAATCCCTGTGTACGGGACAAGGCCAACATTCAATTTTGTATGCTTGTGATCTTTGGGTCCTCAGGTGACACTGCATTAAATAAATGTATAACTTTAAAACATCTGGTATGTGTTCTAATGTGAATAAAATACACATATTTAAGATTTGCCAAATATTGCATTCTGTATTATATTTATTTATTATTTACAGCGTCTTGAATGAGTTCCTGGAGGTGCTGAACAATAGTTGCTGCTTTTTTAGTTGATCAGGTTTAGATCAGGGGATTAATGTGGAGGAACAACACTTTTTTACTGTTTACTACGGAATGTGCTCCTTATTTTTTATTTCTTTAATATTAACAATGTAGAAAATTTATTAAATAAAGAAATACATAAAAAAAACATTGAATGAGGTGAAGGTGTGTCTAAAATTTTGACTGGTACTGTATCAAAAATATCTATACATTTAACAGAGCGGGGATAATTTAAACAAAAACATAGCTACTGTAGTGTAGTAAAACTTTTGCATACGCCAAATTCTAATATTCTAATCATTCTAGAGATATTAAACAGTAATAGTGCAGAAGGATGTGAAAAATGTCTTTGTAGAGGATGAGACCTACAGCTCTGGAAAAAAAATGAGAATTATGAGTTTCTTTGATTTTACCAAATTAAAAACCTCTGGAACATAATCAAGAGGAAGATGGATGATCAAGCCATCAAAGCAGCCATCAAACCAAACTGAACTGCTTGATTTTTTGCACCAGGAGTAAAGCAGCATAAAGTTATCCAAAAGCAGTGTGTAAGACTGGTGGAGGAGAACATGATGCCAAGATGCATGAAAAAAATATTGATTTCTGAGCTCTTAAAACTTTGAATATGAACTTGTTTTCTTTGCATTATTTGAGGTCTGAAAGCTCTACATCCTTTTTTTTATTTTAGCCATTTCTCATTTTTTGCAAATAAATGCTCTAAATTACAGTATTTTTATTTGGAATTTGGGAGAAATGTTGTCTGTAGTTTATAGAATAAAACAACAATGTTCATTTTACTCAAACATCTACCTATAAATAGCAAAATCAGAGAAACAGATTCAGAAACTGAATCCATTTTTGGTAAGAGTTTGTATTGAATATTACGGACACGTTACATGTCTTATAAGATAACTGTTAGCACTGCTAATTAACAAGTAATTATTAAAATAGCCAATTAATGCGCACGCCTACATGTGCATGTGCGCATGTGCGGCGAGGGTCTAATCGCTTTACATCAACAAAGCTCCGAATTAAACCGCCGTTTCTGAAGCTGCTGAGCGAAGCTAAAGCTACGAGCAGAGGCTCCGATATGAGCCGTTTAACCCTTATGAACCCCCCCTCATCCACCCCTCCCCCCGCGGTGGCCTATCGCCCCTCTGTGGGTTTAGATGCCCCCCTCCTATTCACTAAAATGCTAATAAATACCCAGAGTGTGGGCGATTCAGTGCTTAATCTCATCTACACCCCCAAACCACCCCTCCTCCTCCTCTCCCCATTGTCTCGCGAAGTGTGTGTGTGTGTGATGAAAAAGCTGTTGAACGTGGTCGACGAGCGCGAGCCCCTGATAGTTATTGCTGTCTAATAAACGTTTTTGTTCAACCTCCACTTATAAAATTACACATGGGTCAATATACATTAGGATAGATTTGTTCATGTCATTTTTGAAAATAATTTTATTAAATTATTTTATTTTATTAAAAGACTTATTTAGATCCTATTCCTCAGGTAGATCTGGTGATCCATTCACTTCTACAATGAATCCATTAATCCAAACTCACGTCTGAGGTTTAAATAAGACGGGCTCCTCCAAAATCCTCTCTAACTATGTTCTAATCATCTGCAGCTGATGTGCAGCACCTGATCCTAATCTTTAATGCATTTTATAAATTATATTTAAAACAATTTTTTGTTATTTGTATATGTTGTGCCTTTCCACTCCTGGACATACTGGTATCGTGGTATACCAGTACAGGTCGGCGCTGCTCACACTGGTACTCAGGGACCACCAGACTGTCCACATATAGGGACAGAGCAACCATCTGGAAAGTCCCTGAGGACCTATGTGAGAACTACAGGGTGTAGAAAATAGATAGTATATGTAGAACCATTGAAATATGGCCTTTTTAAAATGTGTTTTTTTATTTGTGTTTATACTTTATTATTTCATAAATTTATCTCTTTACTTTAAAGCTTTACGTTTAAGCCTGTTCATTTTTCCTTTTATTCTGAATGATTTCTTCTTAATTAATTCTTGTTTGTTTTTTCTAACATGTTTATCATTTAAATTGTAGTTTCTTATTTTAGCTTAACCTGATTAAAATAAAAGTTGATTTTCATTATAAAATTTTTGGTTTCAGTTTCTTTAAGTTGTAAATGCTCAGCTGAATCGAAAAGGAGGGATACTATCAATGTATTACTGAGTGAAAATAAAGGTTGACTGATAATGCTGTCCCATGACTTTTGGCATGCCATTGTACATATCCTCAAATATATTTTTTAAATAGTTCTTTAGAAAATGCAAAGAATCTACATGCACTAAGACAATACACAGACCTTCTGAGTGTCTCTGAGGACCTGTTGTAGAAAGACTGGATATAGACAATAGATCAGTCAGCGCTACGTGATCTAAAGGCCATAAAAGAGCGGCATCTCTAATCACATTTAACCTTTTAATTCTGTACGTTCCTAAGCTTTTCCTCAAGATCTCCAGGATGGACAGTCAACCGCAGTGTGTCTCATTTATCAAGAGCTTCATATCACACGGAAAGAAGAATTCTAAATCCATAAAAATAAAAAAAAATAAAAAATAAAAAAACTCCAGCCTTCCTTTCTGTCACCGTGTTTTCTGTCTGGTTAACATTTACAGCACTCCGCACTGCTCCCTTCGGCCTCATTTTAAAGGAAGAAAACAGGAAAATAAGCTTTATCAGGATTGTAAGCCATCTTTAAGGTTCCTCAAGGGTTCTTTAACAAGGACAATGACTCCATACAGAACCATGACAAACGGTAAAAAAAAACATTGTAATGGTCAAGAGGCTATTTGCATGGTCAATCTCTTTCCCTTTATAACAGAAAATCTTATGAAATCTTACAAAACAAAGCACTTAATAAAAAGAATACATGATTGTGGAATCATAAACACTTGAGTAACACACAAAGTTAGTTCTATATAGTACCAGAGAAGATTCTTTCACTAATTGATTGGTGAAATCAGATTGTGTTATTAATAAGGAAGGCCAAAATGAACATTTTTAAAAACCACAAAAACATTTGGCCAAAAACTGATTTAAATTTTGCTTTTGTCCACCACTGAGTAAATTAAATAGTCTAAATTAGGCAATAAAAAAGCTACCACTATTAGAAAGATACCACTTAAAAACATTTTTTGAACACTTAACATGTTTAATATCCCAGCAGACAGTCCAACAATTAATTTACATCAGTAGTGCAATTCTAATCAATTAATACATTAAATTAATACATTAAATTAATCTTTGGTTGCTTTTATATTATTCAGTCTTTTTACTTATTTGTCCAAACAGCAAAAGTGCTTTTTTTTGCGGCCAAATATTTAGAGTCACCTGGAATTCAGGCTTTCAGTTAACAGCTGTGCTGAACTCATCAAGAGTTAATTACTTGAATGTCTTGTCTCTGAATATGTTTGAGAGCATCAGTTGTAAAATAGTGAAGAGGTAGAGTTACAGGTATACAGTGAATAGTGAATATTTGAGTAATGTTCTAATCCTGATTGAGAAAATTGCAAAAAATACTCAACTAAGTAAAAAAAAAAAAAAAAAAAAAATATATATATATATATATATATATATATATATATATATATATATATATATATATATAAAAGAATTTCAAGAACAGAAGTGCAGTAGCAGAAAAAGACCATCAAAAATGTTATGATGATAAAACTGGCACTTATCAGGAGAGATAGCCCCAGGAAAGGGTAGAAGAGTAAGAGTTTCCTCTGTTGTACAGGATAAGTTCATCAGAGTTACCAGCCTCGGAAACTGTAAGTTAACAAACAGCTGCCCAGATAAGAGCACCTAAATGCTTCACATTTTGGTTTATTTTGGTCGTTTAACACTTTTAGGTCTTTACATGATTCCTTATGTGTTTCTTCATAATCTGATAGATCACTTCACTATATTTATTTACTATATGGGGAAAAAGTTTATGCTAATACATAGCCCCAATACCTTATTATATACGGTACTGTTGATACTTGTTTCAGTAACGATACTGAAAATGATCAATCTTTCCCAGCCCGGCTTCAACTAATACTAATATGAACATGCGGGTCCAGAGTGCAGAACGGAGCAGGATGAGGCTCTAAAAGGTTTTTTTTTTAAGGGGGTTGGGTGCAGCCCAAAGCGGATCCATTAGAGCAGGACTGGTCACAGGGCCAGGGTGAGGAGTGGTGGGGGTGGGTGGAGGTCATCCATAATTAATTTTAAAGGCTAGAGAAAGATTCCCTTCTGCTCGCAGCCTTAGAAAGAAACGGGGCATTTCAGATACCCTCCCCACCTCCCTGCTCGGCGATCGGCAGGCTGCTGGGTCAGTCTAATTGTCTGCTATTAAATTACCCACTGGAATGTGAAAAATCGGGGGAGCCACCATCTCATCCAGACACGACGCAATAAAAAAAACGAGGCTACAAATTACAAAAACGCTTTCTAATTGCCTTGAGGAAATAATGGATCCTTCTTTCACGAGCCGAGCGTCGCAGGAGAGATCATAGATTCCCTCCGTGCTGTCTAAAGCATTTTAGGTTTCCTGTTCGCCGAAATGTCCTGATCTTTCAGCATATATGCACACGCAGCACTTCGTGATCTGTTCTTGAATTCAAAAGTGATGCAAAACAGGTTATTCCAAGAGGTCTTGAATCAATACCTGGCATGACTTACAAGCCTGCAAGCCTGGTCCTCCTAAAACTTTTAAAAGGAAGAAAAAAAAAAAACTTAACCATATACATAAATAAAAATAAATTACTTCCCAGTTCTATAATAATTACAGTATGTAGTCCTATATCGGTTTCTCTGCATACTTTAATATTATTATTATTATTATTACCCTATTTTCAGTCCAGGAGAGACACTGAGGTGTTTAAAAACTCAAGCAGCACTGCTGCTGTATCTGATCCACTCACTTGTAGCTTCAGCACAACACACACTAACACCTCATACACCACCACCATGCTAATCACTGCTAATCACTGCAGTGCTAAGAATGCACACACAGCTTGCCTAGTTCCTATCGAGTAATACTACCAATAGAATACAAAGGATATATAAAAGAGCATATAATCATGAATCAATTAGCATGATGCCTAATGCCAGGAATGGGCAAAAGTGGTATAAAGCCCCCGGCATTGAGCTATGAAGCAGTGGAGAACTGTGTTCTCTGGAATAAAGGTGCTATACCTAGAATTTTGGGGTAATTTGACATCCTTCTCTCACTATATTCATCACAAAACAAAAATCAGATTCTCACCGAAATGTTGCAAAATCTAGAAGAAAGCCTTTCTAAACAGCAGATTTAAAACTCTCGGGGCTCTGAGTGGTCCAGTGGACTAATGTGCTGCGACTATGATCAGGAGATCACCGGTTTGAATCCTGTTCATGCAGCTTGCCATCAGCTGCCGGAGCCCTGAGAGAGCACAGTTGGCCTTGCTCTCTCTCTGGTGGGTACAGTAGATGGCACTCTCTTTTCCCTCATCACTCCTAGGGTGATGCTGATCAGCACAAGGCTGCATCTGTGAGCTGATGTATCAGAACCAGCAATGGTGCATCAGCAGCAGTTCAAAAAGAGGCGGAGTCTGACTTTACATGTGTTGGAGGAGGCGTGCACTAGTCTTCACCCTCCTGGAGTTGGGGAATCACTAAACTAGTGATAGGCGGAGTCATAATTAGTGGGTTGGGTAATTGGCCATGTAAATTGGGAGAAAATTGGATATTAACAGACAAAATAGACAGGTCGTGCAACTTTATCATCAGCAGCCAGAGTCCGAGAGAGCACAACTGGCAATATTCTTTTAGGGCGTAGCTGGCACTTTCCCCCAACTTACTCAAGCAAAAGCAGGATAAACTCTTTTTTAATATCTTTAATTTCAGAAAAATCTGTTGAGTTTATGAATCTGTTTGCTGCTCATTCGCTCCAGTTGATGGAAAACTCACAGCGTGACGCTATAAGAAGCCACTGAGATAACACAAACCCTGAGACTGTTTACTCAATGCCGAGAGGTCGGTCCATAGTCCAAACTTCCACCGTCTGCCAACTATTCTTCTTTTAGCCATTACAACAGACACTCTGTTACACAACCCGAGTGACACTTGGAAGGAAGCGGAATTGGAACACCTGGCTGGAAAGTATAGAACAGCCTTGCAACCTTCAACGCTTGGCAATGAATGTCAGGAGGTTGATGGAAGAGCTGGCAAACGCCATCACAAGCTTTGCAATCAAAAGACCCAAGGGTGTGAAGGTGGAGGCCAACAACACTCCCAACGACAGCCTATGCTTCCAATCAATTTGTGCATAAAGTTCTACTGCAAATCAGCAACATATGGAGGGTTTACGTACCAGAAGAAACTTATTTTTTTTTTCATGTATTTCATATTTTGGAGAGGCAAAGCTAGCCATGTTTTTAGGGGCTGTTGAGCACCAAGTTGACCAGAGGCCAGAGTTAACCAATCAGAACTCAAAACAGTTTACATTAAAGCATCAAGGTCTAAAAATCTTTGTGTTTTGCCCTGCCACTGACTTACTGTTTATAAGATAGTGGGTTTAATTGCCATATCCACCAAGCTGACACTTTTGGCTGCTACTAAGTTATTAAGTACAGTTGTGGGTTCCAAACCCATGTTCCAAACCCAGTTTTAACTTTTGGATTAGTCACATTGGTTTATTGATTACAGCTTACAGAGTTCCTGGAGAGTTAACCCACAAGCCTGTGATCAATAATAGCTTAGAAAATGGTGGTATTAAAACATAAAACAAAGTTGCAACCCCTGTGATTGATAACCAAGCAACAAGCAGCTTAGTGAAGGTGGGTATTGAACCCATAACCGTGTGATCAATAACAGCTTAGCAAATAGTGTTATCAAACATGAAACCTTCTGATCTACATCGTTTTAGCAAACTGGGGATCGATAACCAAGCAACAAAGCAGTTTAATGAAGGTGGGTATTGAATCCACAACCGAGAACAAAGTAACAAAAAAGCTTAGTGAAGGTGGGTATTGAACCTACAACCCTGTGATCAATAACAGCTTGGCAAATGCTGCTATTAAAACATGAACATTTGTGATGCAACAAACCTGCAACCCCTGATTGATAAACAAGCAACAATACACTTTAGTGAAGGTGGGTATTGAACCCACAACTTTGTTATCAATAAAAGCTTAGCAAAAGGTGGTATTAAACATGAAACCTTCTGATCAAAATTATCTTAGCAACCTGTAATTGATAACTTAGCAACAATGCAGTTTAGTAAAGGTTGGTATTGAACCAACAACCTTGTGATCAGTAACCCAGTGCTTCTAACCCAGCGCTTCAAAAACAAACAAACCAACTAAACTTCCAGACTTATCAAGAATCTGTTATGGAACTCTGCCCTATCCTTAGACAACTTTGAGGACATTGAAAAGAAATGGGTTCACAGCCCAACACAGCACAGCATAGTATAGCACTTCTCGCCAACCAACAAACTGCTGATAACTTTATGAATCCTCTGAATCAGATGTGCTGCAGACAGTAAGACTCGAGTTCAAGAATCTGCACAGCATGAAGCAACACACGAGAACCATTTCCTCCAGCTGCAGGACAGGAATACGGGGAGCCGACCACAAAGAAACAAACTCAGCGCACATTTCTGGCAGCTGACAGACCCAACAGCACGTCGGCAACGTTACGCCTGGTAGCAGAAGCCTAAAGGCCGGCTACTGGGTAGCAGACGCCCCACGGTATCACCCGGACTCCCTAAAGTGAGCAAGTGAGCGGGGTGATGGGAAAACAGGTGACGTCACTGTTGCTGGTGTTGCTCTAAATTAGAGGAAATAATGAATGTGAACATGAGAAATGCCCTGATTTATCCTGTGATAAAAAAGAGGGGTTAATTCACTGCTGTTTCCACACGTTACAAGAGCTCCACCAAATGGACAGGAGTGGTACTGCAAGTCAAAGTTTGAAGGGAAAGCTCCAGTACCAGTCCATTTCAGCTGTAATGCCTCAGTTTCAATGACACATTTAATTATTTTCAGGACCAGACCAGCACACCACATTCGATAAAACACCTTCTTTTCAGTCTTTTGGTTTCTTAATTATGTATTCAAAAAAAGGTTATAATAATTTTGTTATTTCGTTTGCACCTTTTCTCCTCCAATTCAGTTAGTTTTAATTAAAGTGTGTAGTTTTTATTAGTTTTGATTTATTTTTGTTTTATTAGTGTTTAGTTTTAGTTTGTTTTTATTGTAATGGTCCACAAGCTAGCAGCCTTACGTACAAAATATATGTTATACTTTATGCTGTAAAGCTGCTCGAGCGGAAAGAGCTCTTATAAATAAATTAAACATGAAAATAAAGGGTATTCTATCTATAACTTCAGTGAGTTTTATAAAATCTCAATTCAGTTAAAGTTAGTTACCTTTTTTAATTGCCATTTTTATTAGTTTCTGTTAACAAAAATGTTTTTTTCATTCTCAGATTGTTATTTCGCTCGTTTTCATTAACGATGATAACCTTGAGTCCAACTTTACGTTAAGCCATGCAATGAGTTAATGGTAATCAGAGAGAGTGGACACATTAAATACTTCCAAAAAGTGTAATCTATTGAGTGTTGAGTGTAAAAAATTCTAAAGACAGAAGTCAATATGTTATGATACTAATAATAATGCACACACTAAGAAAAGTAAGTACAGATTTGTACTTAAAAGAGTACAAAGCTTGTCTCTGGGGCTGTACCTTATATTGAGGTACAAAAAAGTACTTTTCAGTGAAAGTCCTTTTTGTACCCATGGTTTTTGTGCCAGTAAAGATTATAAAAAGTATAAACATTATCATCAACTAAATATGGCTCAAAAACTTGATGATCCAAAATTGTGTGGCTTTAAAATAAAAAATTAAAGTATATATTGTTTATTAAGCAGTGATACAGAATACTGAATGTACATTTTGGCTGGTTAAATGGTACAAATTTGTACTTATAGCTGTTAGAAATTACTTTGTACTTCAGAGGGAACAAATCTGACCCTGTAAAGACCAATATTATACCTTTGAGGGTACAATTATGAAGAGTGTACCTTTGAGTACAAAAAAGTACTCATATCATACCTCTGTTTTTTAGAGTGCACTCCAAATATCTCCATATATCCAGAATTAGTAAAATAAATTATACTGGACAGATATAATCTGTCTCTAGTAGATATATAATGGATAATGAGAACAGTGTGAATTTACTAAAAACAGTAAAAAAAAAAAAAAAAAAAGGAGAACAATGATAATTGTGATAATTAGGGGAGGGTGATATGGCACCATATTTCATGGTATAATATTGTTCACCATATTCAAATATGTTGGCAATATTATTGCGTAGGATACAACATGGCACAGCCCTAACCCATCATACCTATTAGTTTGTGCTCATCAACACTATGCCCCTGTCATTAGCAGTGTAAGCCTGTTGGGAGCATCAGCTAATTGGGTATTCTGGGGGAGAATGGAGGTTTGCTATTTGACAAAAGTTTGTACACATTATCAAGTTTCACTACAACCGAGGACCATTTCACACCAGATTTCTTCTTTAATGTGGGTTGATTGGCTTAGCTAAACTAGGAGCTCAGATCACAATGTTTATATTAATGTTTATATTATTTATATAATGTTTATATTATAATACAGTTAATAAAGGTGCCCGACAGAAGATGAACCACTAGTTATCCACAGCCCACAGGTTGAGAACCCCTCTCTGATCTAAAGCAGTATTTCAGTGTTCCTCAGCCCTGCTGATCCTGCAGACCCACTGCCCTACATTTCTACACGTGTTTCACTGTTCCCACCGCATCTGATCCAACTAATCAGCTGATTAACAGCCTGATACTGAGTTTGTTAGTTAAAGTCGGTGTGTTAAAGTAGAAAAAGCACAAGAATATTCAAAACAACAGATATTTAAGATACAGGTTTGATTATTTGTGGTAAATGAAGACCAAAACCAGCCTATTTACATTAACATTAACTGCTTTTCTAATTATTATTATTATCAGCTGGGTTAGAAAGAGGTTCAGCAGAGCCACGCAGGTCAGAAACAGCACGCAGGTGAGGAAACAGAAGCAGCAGACTCACCTGGTGAGGATGAACAGAATCCTGCTGTATTAAACCCGGGGTCCTTCTCTTCCTCGCGCACACCTGACCCACATTATCCCCCTCCAGCCGCGCGGCGACCTGCGGTCCGTCTCCTCCGGATACAGAGGAAGATACAGGGCCAGACCAGCAGGGGGCGATACCCCCCACCCTATACTTTACACCGCAAAACTGAGGACTTTTTTATTACTATTATTATTTTTTCTTGTGAAATACATCGTGTAAACTTAACATATAACAAATGACCAACTTAGACAAAACTAAGAAAAAATAACAATTAACAAATAAACAATTTAAAAAAAATTAAAAATTACAATTAAACAAATTAACAACTTAATGTGTTAAATTAAGAAACCAAAAATAACAATTAACACATTAAAAAACAGACATAATTAATAAAAACTATGAAAATTAACAAGCAAACAAAATTAAGAAAAACAACATCAGAAAAAAATAACAATTAACAAATTAATAACTCAGACACAAATAAGAAAAAATAACAAATAAACAAATTAACAATTCAGACAAATATAAAAAACAAAAACTAACAATTAACAAATGAACAATTCAGACAAAATAAAGAAAAAAAATTAACACATTTATAACTCAGACAAAAATAAGAAAAATATAACAATTTAACAATTACAACAAAAATAGGAAAAAAACTTACTAACAAATTAACAACTTAGACAAAATTATGAAAAAATAACGATTAACAAATGAGCAATTCAGACAAAAAATAAGGAAAAATAACAATTAACAAATTAATATATATATATATATATATATATATATATATATATATATATATATATATATATATATATATATATATATATATATATATATATATATATATATATTCAACAGCTTTGTTACAACCTCATCATTGTGTAACACCTGCATGAAGTAGTCTTATGACCAAAACTTTAAACAGTGCAAATTTACTTACATAAAAAACAGACAAAAGCGTGAGTGAATATTTAAGACATTTTAGTGAATCAATAAAGATAATCTGCATAATTTTACCTGAAGTCCAGTATAGTATAAAAAGCCTTAAACAGTTAGTAACCCATAAATGTAATTTAATTGTTATTTATTCGTTATTAATAACTGATTATATATACACACATACTGATGATATAATTGTAAATATTGCTCAGCGGTGCAGCGTGAGGTGTAACGTGGGGTCGTGTCGCCCCCTGCTGGTCTAAAGGGGATAATATAGGTCAGCTGTGTGAACTATTCATACAAACTCTTTGGCACTTTTTTATAATTTAATTTCTAATAATAGTAATATTAATAATCCTAATAATAGAAATGACAACAATAACAAACAAACAACAACAACCATAATGATAACAACAATAATAAAAACAATAAAAATAATAAACCTGGGTACAACGTGACGTCATCACGCTGGGTGCGTGCAGTCAGTCAGATGACCTGTGCTGGGGGAGCTGCGGTGGAGCTGCTGATCGTTCAGGATGGATTTCTCTCCGGTTTTTGTCGCTTTTGCTGCTTTAGCGAGTTCATTGTCGGGTAAAGACCTTATATTTCATTATTACAGTGTCTGTGGGCTCAGTGTGGGGAGGAATAGATATTGTTAAAGCGTTATAACCTCAGTAATTCGCCTGGATATCGCAGCACAGCAGAGGAGATCAGAGCGCTAGGCTAAGCTAAGCTAGGTTAACGCTAGCTAATAGAGCGCTGCTCTGCTGCTGAGAGTAAAATATTAATATTAAAGGCATTGAAGCTGCATTTACACTATTTTACTGTTGGATGAAGCTCAGAAATACAGAGATTGTCTGAATGAAAGCCGCAGGATATTAAAATCGTACAGAGAACCTGGCTGCTAGTCATGTGACCTCTCTCAGCTCTGCCTTCCTGTTGTGTTTTAATACAGTATTTCAGTATGCTGACCGATAAAACAAACAATGAATATTTACACTAGGGGTGGGCAAATAATTTTCCCAACCTTCCACATAATCCATACACTGGGACAGTTTTGGAGGGTCGGTGTTTTGTCTGTTTGTGCTACAATGCCAAATCTTTCTCCCCTAGTGTATATTAAACTATAAAAATACAAAAAACACCATATTAGAGCATGCCCCCAGTAGATGTATCTTTAGTATATTTAGAGAGCATCAGTCAGGTTAATACAAACTTTTTTTTTTTGTATTTTTGTATAACAACTAGGGGTGGGCAATATTATATCGTATACGATATATCGTGACACAGAAATATTAAAAATAAATATCGTAATGATAGGGCTGTTCTGTCTTAAAAGTAGTCTATTATTACTATAAAGCTTTAGGTGTATTTATTGTATAATTGTTTTAGTTTGCAGTTTATATGCATGCACTAAATATTCTGCAATATTGTTTCGCTGCATTATATTATTTTATGCTATATTATTTATTTTGCCACATTATGATTATTCTGTTATACTATTATACTATATTCCTGAAATGAATTAATTATTTTAGTTTTCCTATATCGCCAAGTATATCGCTATAGCAAAAATACCCTGAAATATCGTGATATTATTTTAGAGCCATATCGCCCACCCCTAATAACAACTATTGTATTTATTAAGTTCCATTTACACTTTTATGCAATGACAGAGTCCAAGTTGTTTAATGCACTATGTACTATATTAGAAACTGAAAAATAATACATTACACACACACACACACACACATATATATATATATATATATATATATATATATATATATATATATATATATATATATGTATATATATATATATATATACATATATATATATATATATATATATACATATACACACAGTGAAATGCCACATACACTCATAGACAGACTAACTGAATGAAAACAATATTAAGAACTTCTGTTTTTCTGCTAAGGTTTTACACCAGATGTTGAAACATAGCTGTGCTGTGGGGAGGATTAGATTGCAGTCAGTCATGCGAGGTCTGGTTCTGGTGCACCTCCTTAACCACCTGCTTTTTCCACCATGAGTGACTCTCATTACTAATAGAGAACGACATTGTGACACATTTTGACTTCCCTGTTTTGTCAAGAGCAGTTCCACCCTCTAGCGAGGGGTGCTCATGTGGTGTAAGCTGAGCTGAGATGGTGAATACTTTCATACAGACACTTCTGCAGCATCAGTGAACAAATGATCACTGATCTTCTGGAAGTGAACTGGCAGTTCTTTTACATTAGACCCTTGGAGACCAATTGTAAAGAATGCATGCACACACACAGCTTCTCTAGTCTACATAGTATTAACAATACCTATTTTCACCAAACCTGCTGCCAGGTTGGTTTAGAGAGGTAAAGTTGGGGAATGATTAGGAATGATCATCATCACCCTTGTCACTGAGTATAATCAGATCCTCCCTACAATTTTCTAAAATCTAGTAGAACACAGAAACAGGATAAACTCTCTTTTTTCATGATTTTTGTGTGTGTGTATCCTCTGTAGGTGTGCTGGGAGATCAGCTGACTGTGCTGCGCAGCCCCCAGTATGTGACCTTCAGGGAGGGCCAGTGGCCGCTGGCCGGGGAGAAGGTTCCTGATCTGGTGGCCCTGACCATGGGCTTCTCTGTTCAGGAGGTAAAGCAGATGTAGCTTTAATAATAAATAATATTAGTGGTTCTGCGTATTGTTTTAAATTTTTTGATACTGGTACAATACTTTGAATTCGATTACGATACACAAACGATACTTTTTTTCTAAATTATAGCAAAAAAAAAAAATAATGCAAATACTTAAAGCGATAATTATTCTCCCACAATGTATTTATGTAACAGCCGACCTGGGTAATCTCATTCTCATACTGCCACTGTGACAAACTCCATCTTTCTGGATCCTGTTGAAATGACCAACAGACAATGAGCATGCTTAATAAAGAGCATGTGGCGCTTTTTCTAAAAACAAAAAAACAACAGTACTACTTGTGCGTCCTCCCTTGATGATAATACACATTATTTTGCATTATGTAAAAATGTGTTTTATATTGTACTAGCTTTTGCTGTCTAAAGAAAAATGGGTTGCTCAATATAATAATTTTGTAATGTATATTTATGATGTCAATCACTTAAATTTATTTGATTATTGTCTTTAAATGCTGTTATTTCCCTGTATTATTGAGAGGAAGCAGACTAGACCCTTTTCACTATATTATATTTAAGATGAAAGAGAGAGTGCCTGAGACACTTCAGCACAGCGGCAGTGTGTCGACCATTTAAATAAAATGAAGTGTGGATGAATCTTTAAAAGTAGACTCAGATTTTAGAGCACTTTTACATGTTTACCTCACTGTGTGCACTCTCCGCATTTGGCACGTTTATTTGCCTTTCATGTAAAGTTAATAAGCAGCGCTTTTTATTTAAACCTTTCAGTACTTGATAGTACAGAACCATTTTTGTCGGGGACTTTTTAGTTTTTAATTTCTATACCCAGCCCTGAATATTAGACGTTATTTTGTGGACCCATAGTAATTTAATTATTACTGTGTTTTTGTGTTTGTTTTTTGTTTGTGTAGGATCTTGACTGGCCAGGCCTGGGAGCAGGTTCCCTGTTCCAGCGTCCTCGGGCTAATGCTCTAATCGCAGTGCGTGGCGTCAGCAGTCTGGATCTGCCTTCAAACACCTCCTCTTACCCCCTGGAAAATGTAAGTAGTGGACATTTCAGACACGGCCTGTTTGAGTGCGCCAAGCTGTTTTCATACAGCTAAATATGGGCATGTAACTTTATGGTTAGATGGCTTGAGGTCATCCATCTTCCTTTTGATTATAATTGATGTTTTTAATTTGGTAAAATCAAAGAAACTCATAATTTTTAAGTCCATATTCCCCCCCCCCCCCAGAGCTGTATATATATATGTATATTTACTTAAGATATATGTATTTGTATATGTTCATTATTGCATTATTACTTTTTGCCCCTTAAGAAGGGTCTTCTTGTTAAAGCTCCACTAAGTAGGATTGAGGTTTTGTGCTTGTGGGCTTCCCCTACAGTTGTAGAGTGTAATAAATGTTTCAGGCGGATTAGTTTCTCTTTCTCGTTTTCTGGCTTTCACAGACATATTCGGTCTCTTTCCAGCTTCTGCCAGAGTGTCTGTATTTTAGTTTGTAAAGAATGAACCAGTAGTCCTTGTAGAACTGTTAGAACTAAAGGTCGGAAAGCAGGTCGCAGTTCTCGCGAGCGTTGGTCGCGGCTGCCTCAGAAAACTTACAGAGTCTGGTTTGAGCTCAGAGGAGCTCCGGCACAGACACGAGAGCACCGCTATTCCTCCTATTACACCTCAATGCAGCGCTGCAGTGAGTTTCAAGCTGTAATTTCACTTCTTTAAAAAGATAAAAAATCAAGGAAATCCTACCTAGTGGGGCTTTAACAGAGATAAAAAAAAAAAAAGTTAATTTTTCCCTAATCAGACTAAATCACACTGCCTGGCTGATCTGAGTGCATGCTTTCCTGTGGATTTATTTCAGAATTACACAGTTTGGGATTTTCCAAATTTCTCAGGGCACAGATGTTTTACTTCCCCTTAAAACACGAGATGCGCTGTCTGATTTCCTGTGTGTCTATTTTTTCTCTTCTACAGCCCGTACCCTTTACTCTGGACAGTGTAGCGAACACCATCCACACCCTGTTCGCTGAGAGCACCCCTGTGGTTCTACAGCTCGCCCCCAGCGAGGAGGTGAGGCCTGGTATCTTCTGCTCTGAAGCACCAAGTTAAAAAAAAAAAAAAAATCCCCCTGAGGCGTGGAGGCCCACGCTAAACTGTGTGCATCATTCTGCCCATAAAGCATGGAACAAATCTGAGTAACAGAGATTAACTAAGTGTTAGATTATAATCAGATTTCACCAGTTAGCTGTAAGTAGTCCTGGCAAACACATTATCTACTATATATGGGCATAACCTTAATAAAATAAAGATGTTCTCAATATTGTACATTCTGTTTACTTAGCAAAAAGATACCAATAATGTGAATAATCATGTATAGTTGCCTTTTAAAAAGAGTTTTAAAGGTGTGGTTTTAAAACCACAGGTGGGCGATATGGCCCTAGAATAATATCACAATATTTCATGGTCTTTTTGCGATAACGATACTCTTGGCGATATGAAGAAAAAAAAAAAACACTAAATTAAATATTTTTTCCAAGAATACACTACTGCAACAAAATAAAAGTTTTAATTTATTATTGCATATTGATATGATATGGCACACCCCTAACTGAGATATTTAAAAATACAAAAATTTTATCAGATTTATAACAGAAGTCAATGATCCAGAATTATTAGTCATGATACAACTATTAATAATGCACTCCAAATATCTCCATATATCCAGGATTAAAGTAAAATAAATGATACTGGACAGATATAATCTGTCTCTAGTAGATATATAATGGGCAATGAGAACAGTGTACATTTTTCTTTTGCTTAAAACAGTAAAAAAAGTAGTTCAGGATATTCAAAAATGTTGGCAATATGCAGTTGCATATGATATGATACGATATGGTACACCCCTAGTCTAAATAATCTGACTCCTTAAACATTCATTGCTCTTTAAAAAGTAATGTGTAAATGCATTATTATGTTATCATATTGTAATTAAATCAGTGTCACTAAATGCGCTTAAAATGACAATGTCGTTTATAGATTTGTACCATTATTTCTGGAACAATACATTGAATTATGAATAATGTTTTGTTTACAATTGGTATCACTAATAATGCTAACCTGCGACAATGCTAACAATAATAACAAGAGACCTACAGTGCCTTAAAAAAAGTAAAAAGTTAAAGAAGAAAAAAGTAAAAAGATGTTTTTGCCTTTTGTCATACTTTCGTTTTTCAGTTTATGAAACAAACTGTGATAGTAGACAAAGATCACCTGAGCAAATACAAAAAGCAGTTTTGAAATTATGATTTTGTTTAATAAGGAAAAAATATATATTCAAACATCAAAGTCAAGAATCAAGAAATCACTTAAATTGAACCTCTCTGAAGATATGAAACAAGATATATCAGTCTGGTAAAGGTTATAAAGTCATTTCTAAAGCTTTGAGACTCCATAGAACCACAATGAGAGCTATTATTCACAAATTAAGATAACAGGGAACAGTGATGAACCTTCCCGGTAGTGACCGGCCTAATTAAATTACTCCTTAAGGGCATGGACAACTCATCCAGGAGGTCCCACATGGATTCTCTGAATGTAATGCAGCATAAATTGAGTTGGGGTAAAAAAAAAAAAAAAAAATCCCTCCCACTGACTGTTATTGAGACACATTTCAGATCATTAACACCTCCACATGGTTGAAGTGTTTTTAAGCATGCAAAACGTGTGGTGTACAGGTGGGTGTACAGACTTCCATTCCATCCCATGATGGAAATACTATTAGTAAAAACTGAAGAAGCAAACCTTCAGAAACCAAACATATTATTTTATATTTGCGATGAGCAGAAACACGTTTATTATCCACCCGGAAAGATGTTTTTTTTTTCTTGGCCATTAAAAGGTGTGAGTTCTTATAACTGGTTGTCGCAACCACAAAAACGCACTTCTGCACCCATAGCTGCTGACTTTACCTCCTCTCCACGTCCCTTACTTTTATCACTCTTCCACAGAGCGATGAATAGATAACATTACTCATCTCTAAAACTGCAGTCTACTACTGATGTCCTGCTATCTTTGATTGTTTTACACTGGTATTTTTTAAAACTTTAAAAATGTCAAAATTACTAATAGGAAAATTCTAATTTTACACACCCAGCTGTCTAATTTTACAGTTTATCAGCTGTCCGTTGTGTTTTATCCATGTTATATTTCCAATTATAATATGTGCATTTATCTTGTTTAAGTAAAAAATAAAAAACTTACTTTAAACATACGTTCACTAATATTTGTTCCTTTTTTTATTTAATATACTGCATCTACATATAACATATAGTATTGGGCTTTATAGGGTAATGCCATATACTCTTGTATTAAAACGTTTAACAGTATCTCCTTTTGTGGACAATATTTCATAAATATGACGTATCTGATTTAATGCATTTATTCATGTGCATTTAGTATGATAGGATTAGGAAATATTCACTGTAGTATATTTTCTTAAGGGTGTAAATTTTTGATAGTAATATATGAGTTTAACAATAATATATGTGTGTAAAATCACAGAAAGTGTTGGTACTCCTTATATAAAAATAGCTGTTTGCTTTTATTTTTTTATCTTATAGTAAAATCGCATGACAGTTGAATAAACAGTGTGTTCTCAATGTTTTAACAGGATTTTCCTGATTAAAAAAAGGAAATATAGTGTCAAATTAACTGGGCTCGAAAGAAAATAAGAATTTGTTTTTACAGTGTTTGCTTGCACTGGGTAGATATGGCCGTATGTTTGCTTTGGTCTAATTTAATATTGATATGCTATGTTTGTACACACACAAACCAAAAGGAACAATAGATTCAGCATTAAGTATTGGCGTAAAAGACAAGAATAATATTTGTAATATTTGAGTTTGTAATATAGTGGAGTATGTAATGAACAAGCAATTGTTTAGAACATATTTAGCTGGTAAATAAAGTAAATATTGTTATTTATTTAGCTGAACACTCAAAAGTGCCTTTTTTGCCGTTTTTGGACTAATCAATTTGGTTGCCAAATATTTTGTGCATCCCTACTTTAATGAGAAATCTTACCTAAAACTGTAATCCAGTGATCAAATTATTTGAAGTTATTTATTATATATATATAAGGGTAACACTGTGTGTGTGCGTGTGTGCGCGCGTGTGTGTGTGTGCAGAGGCTGTACATGATGGGCATGGCAAACACTGTGTTTGAGGACCTGCCCGTGACCCTTCAGCAGATCAGAGCTCGTCTGTCACAGGAAGGATCAGTTCTACACTCCCTTCCCCTGCACTCACTCAACCGAAACAGCGAGGTAACACACAATGAATTTTAAATATCTTCCAATGCGTTATATAATGAATGGGAAGTAAGGAATAGATATAATACTGTCTCAATACTTTTATATTTTACTATTTTACTAAATTACTAAACTGCATTGCTTTGTTCCACCACTAGATGGAGAGCTGTTTTTGTCTACTGATCTCAGTTTTTGTTACCAATGCTTTAATCAGTATTAACCCTTTCAGGCATGCACAGAAAATTTCTTTCAAAATGTCAAATTTACTGATCTGTACAAATTTATAGACTGTTTAACTAAAGCAGATTTGGGTCCCAGTGGAAGTCCCAATCTGATACTTTGGCAATTAATTTTTAATTATTATTGAAACAATGGTATCAACATATGCCTAATTTTATCACAATATAAAGTGTATAAAGTATAAGTATAAAGTATAAAGTGCTAAAGGGCCATATTACTGATATCCTTTTAAATTTGCATCTTTTCTTAAATGAACAAACTATAAAAAGTCACAACAACAATTCTGCGATTAATTATACCACAGTTAGTTGCGACCCTGCAGTGTGATTGGCTGAGAGGCATACTATAATTGACGTTATCAGTCGGTAATGTACTGTAACTGAAACACTCCACCATGTATTACTCCGCCACATACAGGTAACCTAGCAACGATATAGCGCTTACAAGCCAAACAGCGCTACAGCTACAAACAGACCAGCAACGGAACTTTTTAAACTGGCTGAGTTTTTATAACCAAACAAATCATATTTTCTCCTCCTTTTTAACTCTTTAAAATCTTTTAATAAACAGTGATAATGAAACTGTGGTATAATCACAATAATACACTCGAGGTATGTGCTATAAGGTGTAATATTGGCACTGCTATGCTGATCTACGGCCTACGACTGCAGCACAGTAGTGCCAATGTTACATGTTATAGCATGAACCTAGAGTGTATTATCACTTATTTATAGTTAAGATCATGATTCATTTTTTAAATGCTGAATAGTGAACTCATGGACTAAAAGCCTAATGTAACATTACTGATAAATCAGTGATCCAGATCTTTTCTACCCAAATCTCATCCTTTTTATTTGGCGGCATCACTGAATGTTTGAGATTGGTGCTCCAGCAGTTTTCGCTCATACTGCAGTAGACTCTGGTTACCGAACCAGACTGCAACAGATCTGTGCCCGGGCTCACCTTCTCAACCGGAACCTGTTGTGGTTAGCCACGTGGTTTGCACTCATGCACCAGACACGCGAAACTGGCCTTGAAGAGGAATTGTGCTGTCACACGTTTCAGATCACCTAAAAAAAGCACTGTCTGAATTCCCTCTTAAAGATGTTTTATGGAAGTAGCTTCACTAAAGATGAACTAATGTATTAAAAACTAATTGCATTTAATCTTCTTTTATAATTTTTTTTATTTAATTCAATAATTTTTGTTTCCAAAATTAGACGGGTATAAAATGCCTTAGGTAAATATGTGGTTGCAGATAAGAGCAGTATAAATTTTCTGGTTAAAAACATGTTGAAACATTATATTATTCAGCTCTAAATAATACACATCAGGTGAAAAGGGGAAGAAAGTGTTTGAACAAGTTTAGAACAGCTGCACTCCTTTTCACCTGCTCAGTTCCCCATATTAAACCACTTCCCAATCAGTCCATAGATCACTTCCCAGTGTGTCACAGTTCATACCCCTTTATTTTTTTCCACATTTTGTGTTTTGTTGAGATTTTAAGTGATAGACCAGCACAAAGTAAGATAAGATAAGACAATTCTTTATTATTCCTGCAACAGGGAAATATGCAGTGTTACAGCAGAAGAGTACAGAAAGTAGCATGAAATATACAAGCATTATATAAAAATAGAAATATTGCACATTAATCATATTGCACATGATGTTGGTAAACATACTGACAGTGATCCACAGTAAAAAAAAAAAAAAAAAAAAAAGTAGCACATAATTCTGAAGTTGAACAAAACAATTAAAAGGATTTTAAAATTTGAATCAAATAAAAATACAAAAAAAGAGTGACATGCAAAAGTATTCAGCCCCCTTTACTCTGAAACCCCTAAATAAAATCCAGTGCAGTCAGTTGCCTTCAGAATTCACACATGCAGACCCTCCCTCACTATAGAGCACAGCCCACTTTTGCACTTAACCAATAAGTGCCGCACATACCGCAAGAGGTGTGGAGAGCATCATCCGCAGATGTGAGAGGTAAACATAGTTCACACCACAGTAAAACAGCTTAAAAAAAGAGAGGTGTCCACAGCGCTTGAGCTGTGTCTTTTATATATCTATAAAGATAGATAGATAACACACACACACACACTTAGATGAGTTTAGATGGATCACACCACATATGTACACACACACACACTGCCCAGCTGTTTATAGACAACAAAGTAAAACACTAGTATTAGAATAATAAAGAAAATAAAGTTCATACAAAAAGTAGTCTGCTTACATCATTAAAACATCTCCTCTATTTACATTTCATTATATCTGCACAAAAGAGAAAAGGTGTGAAAAGTATCTCCATTCATCACCCTGTAGGTAAAATTATAGATAATACTTCTGTAGAAGTTGTAGAAGTATCAACTCAAACTTTTTACTCTTTAAGTAAAAGTGTTTTAAAAAGTACTGGTTTCAAAACGACGTAAAGTATAAAAGTAATGTAAAAGGAAAAATTAAAGCCATTAGGAAACAAAAGCTTAGGCCACATAGTGTCCTATAGTCCTATAGTGACCTATATTTTTTAAATGTAAGGAGTAGAAAGTTCAATTAAATTACTCCAGTAAAGTTTAGATAACCAACATTTTTACTCAAATTAGGTCATACAGTATCTGTACCTCATTACTTGACACTTGTGCAAAAGAGCATGCACTGACTAAAACTAGTATGTGTCTTTAGCAAATACTATTTTCTCAAATAGCAATTTTTGTGGTCAATGCTATGTTAGACATATTAGCCATGCTAGCCTTGGACCCCAGAGTGAACGGATGTATAACACCACATCTTACTCAATTCTAGATCATAATCGTGTTTAGTATTATAGTAGATGCTAATGCGTATATTGTTTGTGTGTATGGTAACACTTGTGGTAATTGTGCATGTGTGTGTATGTGTTTTTCAGGCTGATCTGCTTTTCCTCTCTGAGGTTCAAGTGTTGCATGACATCTCAGCCCTGGTAAGTCCCCTTCACTGCCTGATGCTGCTTTATAGCACAGTAGAACAGGTGTCTTTTTCTCAAGAAAAGGTTTCTGGTATGGGGTGTCTATTTCGCTTTGGGCCCCCAGATGCCTTAAAATGGCCTTCACGCTGGCCCCAGGCATTAGGCTGCTAGTCCTATTCTATTGGCAGTAGTTCTCTACTATAGGGATTGTAGTATGTGTTTTAGCAATGTTTTACCTGCATTCACTGACTAGAAGGGGCTTCTACAAACATTTGGATATATAGTGTATAATTACAGGGTGCAGGACGCTGTCCTGTTGACCTACAATTCATTTCCCCATTCTACTCTGGTTATTAATAAATGGTAATCACCTGAGCTAATCGTAAACCTAGAAAGTGTATATCTATGATATATATTGCTAATGAATCTAGAGATGTCACGATTACATTTTTTTAGAGTTCGAGTCATTGAAGTATCTGCCGTTACCAAGTCCCGAAAATAAAGAAATACCACAAAAATGTGTTTGTAAAATCTTATACTGTACCAGCCAGTAGTACTGTACTTTGTACACTTCCTAAAGGATAATAATTGCTTACTTAATATATAAATGGAAACTGTATATTAAAGGGATTTTTAATTGACTTGAACCAAACAAAAACATTAAAAGGTCATCAGTCTTTTACCAGATTTTCTTAAGTTTGTCTTTAAATAATAGGTATTTTAAAAAAAAAATCAGTATTAGATTGGCAAAATGAAATAATAATAGTAGTGTCAATAATTTAAGAAAAAAAATGCTTTTTTATTAGTCACCACACAATCATGATTTTTTTTTTTTATATGTTGGTATTTCACTGTGTGTTTCAGAGGAAGATAGTAATAATCTTAAGTCTTTTTTTACCGTATTATAATATTCCAGTGTAGTTTTGATGATTTTTAAATATTTTAGAATATTTTAAATTTCAGAGTTTAACTGAGAGCTTATGCAGGTAATGGAGAAAATAATGGGTAGTGTAGCTCCATATTCCACATCTGACAACAGGAAACGTGCCACCAGCGCAACTGTATACACATTTATTAGCTCGCAATTGTGTGACCATCCATTAAAAATTCATGATCACGTGACCGGATCGGGGACATCCCTAAATAAAACGAATGCCACTGACTGTAGACAAAAAGTGGAAGTTTCTCGTAAGCTGGTTTCTAATCTATAGCAGGTTGCTATTGTTTGTTGTTGGGCATTATTTAAGTATATATGTAATTTCAGTTCCACATCTTGCCAGTAAAACAGGTTTATTTCCTGTTTATATAAGTTCTAGTTCATTTCAGTGATTCAAAAGTTAGTTAAAGCCTCCCACCTCCTACGTTTTCTTTCTCACTCTGTATATCACTTCATCTCTCTTGTAGCGGGCTCAGTGGTTTAATACCTGGTGCTAATTGAGATGTTGAAATATTTTTAATTGGGCGCCAGTTATTAAATTAATTTAATTAGATTAATTAATAAATTAATTAATCAAATTAATTAATAACACAAGACATCTCAGGGTGTGGTTTCTACAGGTGACAGAAATTTTCATAACCAAGTTATCCAGAAAGACACACTGAAATTACAGGTTTTGTAAAATAAAAGTATTTTATTAAATCACACAGATATGAGTAAATAATTCATTAAAAAGTCATAAATGTAGCCATTAGATATCAAATCCTAGTGTAGAATGATAAATGAGAAATAAAAGAACAAACACGTTATAATGCTGATATGAAAGGAATAAAGATTAATAGAACTATTAAGTGAATATTCCTAAATAAGGGTCTAAGGCATTTTAAGTCTACGAAACCAATTCTTATTTCCACCCAAGACACTCAAAATGAGTCATCTAAGCTAAAGACGCTCTATTAAAAACCCGACCCAAACCATGACCAACAGAACACCATCTGCCGAAAGATTAAAACCCAGCTCTGCCTTACTCTGAGGTGTTGAAGTGGGCCTCGGTGACGTCCGTCTGTGTTGGTCGTCTGCTGCTTCACCCCGAGAAAGGATCACGTGAGCCTGTCTGCAGGGTGGTTTGACTTCCTGTGTCAGCACGGAGCCCCATTAGAACCCACAGGGTAAATCCCTTTGCTCTCAGGTGGCTTGCTGGTGGCCTCCGGACCGCAGGTTTCTGGGTTGGATCTGGCGGATCTCTTTTTCAGCTCTACTTTAGCTAACCTTAGATGGAATAATGCTTGGCTTCGTAGATTGTAAAATAACCTTAGATATTTTAACTAGGATAGCTAATAGTATTATACTTGAAGAAGATTAAATGCACTAGTCTAAGAAAACTAACTAAGATGACTACACTAACAGTCTATCCTTTCTCCATCTCTGGGCTCCCTAAACTCTCTTCTCCAACTTCTCACTCCAACTGCTTCCTTCAACTCATCTTCTCCCACTGCTTCTCTAACTCCAACTCAACTGAACTGCTTCTCTTCCAACTGCTCTGACTGAACTCCAAAACTGAACTGGAAACTGTGTCTGCCCAGTTTAACTATTAGTCTCTGTGGCCTGTTTGGCCCTTGAGCTATGATTGGCCCTGTGGCCCAAATGTCTGTGTTTTGATTGGTCTAGGAGCAATTTCAAACTTTGGCAGGGAAGATGATCTTATTCACAAAGGGCCATAAAACCCCCCACATGGTCACAATGCTTCAGCTATTTTTCTAATAGACCAAACCAAAAGAAAACTCAACTAAACAGTGGATCAAAATACATTCTTCAGCATACCAGTTTGTGAGGATAAATTCAGGAAACAACAATCTTACAATTGAATCACAATAAATGTAATATATATATATTGCCCACAAACAGTTTTGTAATATTCAAGATAATCTTAGAAATACAACGATGGATGGTACTCTGTCAGAAAGAGATCAAGAGTCATGTTATTATTTAAACCCAATTAAATCACTTAAAAGATAATACATGGTTAAACCACTGATAACCAAATAAAGCTAAATTATCAAATGCTAGTTAAACCTTGTTGATTCAGACTTGAATGTGTAGGAGAATTTAATCAGGACACATCCAAACACATATACCATATACCAGACACATATACCATTATTTAGTAAACATTCTATAAAACACCTTTTTTATATAGTCAATATATATGTATTTTAAGCAAAATCTTCTTAGTGAGAAATTTCTCCTCTCTGCTGAGTGCTCAGATAAGGCTTGGTCCTTGCCTGTCGGAATTTACGACAGTTGGGGAGGTCGGTGGACAGAGAGAGTCTCACTTACAAACGGTCAATGGAATTTCCAAGCTTAGAACATTTCTCTTAATTTAATTAATCTTATTTCTGAGTGATTGCAGAAATAACTAGGCACAAACCCCTAAATTGGTATAATATTTGGTGAATTAACAATTTCCAAGGCATTAATTAAGTTTTGACACTCTCTTAAGTCCGCAGTCCCGTCCTAGTGATGGTGTTCATTTGGTGTTCCAAATGTTTAACATTAACTCCGAGGTTTACGACTTGGAGGAATGTCAACAGAATTTTACCCTAAACTCGCATTTAGGGCTCTTGAGCGAGGCTGAGTGAAGAAATAGTCAGGAAATGTCATTTTGAAATTTAAGGTTGTTTGAAAAAGATTACTCCAAGGCTTCTAGAGTGTTCTTCTGGGGGTGATTGTAAAGTTAGAACATTCCTTTTAGACCATAAGATGGGGGTAGTGTGTGTGTGTGTCCAAGCAATGAAGAAATCCTCTGTTTAATCCACTACACTCTTATGAACTTTTTCGTCTGTAGCTTCTGAGGCATAAGCACTTGGCCAAGGACCAGGCTCCTGACCTGTTCTCCCTGGAGCTGGCCGGCTTGGAGGAAATCTCCCGACGCTACGGCAGCGACTCTCCCCAGTTCCAGGATGCCAGCAAGATTCTGGCCTCTGCTCTGCAGAAGGTAAACACTCACAGCTCTTTCTGTCAAACATCTCACAGTAGGTGCTGATCTGAAATCAGTTTGATCCACAAGTAGAGAAGAAGGACGACATGATTCTAGGTCAGCAGGTTTAGCCCGAGTCCTATTATTCCTTTATGCCCCTGCCCCCTTTTTTTTAACAAAGAAACATCTGATCTTCTCCAGATCTTTCAGGTTTCAGGGCTGTCACTGGGCATCATTGAGTTTTAGGTCCCTCCAAAGATGTTCTGTTGGATTCTGGTCTGGAGACTGGCTAGGCCACTTCAAAATGTTGAAATGCTTCTTACAGAGTCACGCCTTAGTTCCTTGGATGTGTGTTTTGGGTCATTGTCATGCTGGAAGACCCAGCCTGATCCATCTTTAGCTTTTAATAAGGGAAGGAGGTTGTTTGCCAACATCTCGCGATACATGACCCTATCTTTCCAGCACATGTCCACTAGCACTTTTTGTCAATGTATGTCGCAGTGCCAGATCTCTTGGCTCGCCGGTGGGCGTGTCCACAGTTTAAGATTTTAAATCAACCTCTTTGTATTCTATAGTTCTATAAATCCATATTTCTAGTGCCAGTCCTTGTGGAGACACACTGTTCCTATCTTCAATATGGTGCAGTTCTCATGTCCCTGTTCAAGAAAAGCATTCAGTTCCTACAGTCAGTGTTCTCCATCCTTCTGTGTTGCAGTTCGCTGATGATGTCTACAGTGTTTACAGCAACAACGCAGTGGTGGAGGTGGTGACCGTAAAGACGTTTGAGGCTCCTCTCACTAGGAAATCCCGCTCAATCCTGGAGAGCAAGCAGATCGTAAGTATTTTGATTAATTGTGACAATTTCATGGTGCTTTTACATCTACCCTGTGTATTCTGAACCAGATTAGCGAGTGAAAAATGTGTTGTAAACCCACACTCTATAACAAAGGACCAAAAAAACGAACCCCTGGGCACAGGTGGATGGAGGCAATGCGGTTACCTCTTGTTTACTCCAGCACCAAGGCCCCTCCCCCTTTGCACTCCCCCTCACCCTTGCGCTTCTCAGGCAGCAGCAGCCTGTCACTCACACAGACACAGAGACAGAGCTGTGTATGTACTTCTTGTTTCAAGAATCAAAACATTGTAACACGACATGTTTGATTTAATTGTCTTAAGTGACACCACACGTCCTGCAATCTTGACTATTGCACATGCGCACATCGCGATGACGATGCTTAAACGATATATATCGTGTAGCCCTTATTTCCTACCAGCATTTATTCAGCTCTTAAGCTTTATGACTGCTTCCTGGAACTGGAACACCAAGTAAAACACATTTGCAGCTTTGAAACATGCAAAGCCCTGTGAGAAACTCTCTCAGATGTGAGACCACACAACATGTCTGGCTGTGTAGAAATAGAAATGGCACATTCAGTGCGAGCGAGTGGGTCTTGTAGAATGCGCTGCGGTCCAGTCTTTTCTTGTTTTGTCTTGTCTTGATGTGTGTGCGTTCACCCTTCTCTTCTCTTCATCTTCTCTGACCGCACACTGCAGCTTCCATTGACCTACTTTCTATTTTATCATAAAAGATGATGCTCTACAGGTAAATATCCCATTACCTATGCATCTTCTTTACTGTCTTTATTCCAGAGCAACCCTGGAAGCCCCTATAACCTGGCCTACAAGTACAACTATGAGTATGCGGTGATCTTCAACATCGTGCTGTGGCTCATGATCGCTCTGGCCCTGGCCGTCATCGCCATCGCCTACAACCTGTGGAACATGGACCCCGGCTACGACAGCATCATCTACAGGATGACCAACCAGAAGATCCGAATGGACTAACTTGGAGTTTTCTCCTTTGTATTTGTGCTCCATTCCATATTGTGATGTATGTATGTATGTGTGTATGTATGTGTATATATTGTATGGACAAAAGTACTGGGACACACTTTACAGTCCCATGCTGGAATTTATTAAAAATTGTCCAATAACATAAACTTCTGAGGAGTATAGTGCAGAACAATATCCAAACTATTTTCTGCAGAGCTCCACATCTGCTGTTAGAGCTGCATAGGGGGACCGACTCCACACTGATGGTTATGGGTTTCGAATAGAATGTCAGAAAAACTCCTCTAGGCGTAATGTTTTGGTGTCCCAATACTTCTGTCCATATAGTGTATGAGTGTGTCTTATTCATTCATTCATTCATAGCAGTGGTTTGCCCTGCTGGTTCCTGCACATTTCAGTGGTTTCCTTCTCTATCAGACCACCTTCAATCGAGAAAGGACTTATTACGGTTCTAACCCTGTGGGCTCCACAAACTTACTCGCTGTCTTGATGTTTTTATTAATATCTGTGGGTTATTAAAGCTCAGATATAAAGTTGAGGCACATCCTGAATCAGTAGAGTGTGCCCTTTCATTTCTTTCTTGTGGTTAGACTAGATGATGCTCACATCCGGAGTTACAAGGTTATAAAAAAATATTGAGGTTAACATTATGCCCAAACACCTGATATTGATGCATGATGCTTTGCTTTAGAAGCAAATTTAATTTCAGCAAGGAGTGTCATTATAAGTTAGGTTTCAAATTGTCATTTTCAGAAATTTTATTGCAATAAAATAAAGATAATAAAAAAAAGATAACAGAACAATAATGCAATCACACTCTCTTAAAATATTGAGTGTTTATTATTATTATTTCAGGAGATTTTGACAGGATTTGTACCGTCTATCTGCCTATAATTTGCAGCACATTGTAAAATGCCTAGTCCATTTAAAAGCAATTGGCACTCTTGAGATCAGTAAAATGACTGTATATTTCACAGCGATATTATGTCGAAAACATAATTATTGTCATAATTTATGCCAGTTTGGCATACTGCAGTTATTAATTCCAGTAACTCCACAGTTACAAAATAACATTTCTTAGACAGAAAAAGACAGGAATTCAGGTAAAAAACAGCTAAAGTATTTTTTTCCCATTTTTTCCAACATACCATTGAGTTTGAGAGTTTGTGAGTCAGATAATTGAGTTAATGATCAGATTATCTGCATCTAGTGTGTTTGGAGCAATGTGAACACTAAAATGTGCAGGGCAGGGGGTTCTCCAGGACCTGGGTTGGGAACCACTGGTTCATACGATCGCGGGTTGAACCCTCAGAGAGTGTACGCCTCTGAAACGTGTTGTGCAAAGACTTAATCTCTCACGTTGTAAATGTTAAATGAATATATAATAATTGAAGTATATTTATTGATGCCTGCTGTTCGGTAGAGTTTAGAGACCAGCTGATTCGGGGGTTAAATTAATTTATTTCACCACTCTTAAATGCTAGCTTCTCTGAAAATGAATGGAAGGTCATAATATATTATAAATGTTGATGTGCTCAGGCTAAAGCTAATTGGTCCCCACTTACTTTCATTCATTTTTAGCTTTACGATTAGCATTACTGGATGATGAAATGCCAGATATTGGATGTAAATAAGATCACCATCGTTGTATTTCTGGCTGAGTGAAAACTGTACAGGCTTACTTTGTCATGCTACATGATATTTGTGATTGTGTTTTGTTGTTGTTGATGTTTTTCATGTGTTCCTCATCGATCTACAAACTGAAATCCAGCGTTATTTATTGTGTTGATTTGTTTGTTGTTTTAATTCCTGATACACTGGACGTGCAGTATAATAATGACCATGGTACAGATCTCGTCAGATATGTAAAGTTGATGTGCTAATAAAAGAAAAAGAACTATAAACTATTGTGGGAGCAACCAGTCTGCAATTGCTGCACTATCATTTGTGTCCTGAATAAATAAAGGTTTATTCCAAATTAAAGAAAACAAACTGTTTACTTCACTTCTGTTTACTTATTTTTTGAAGACCTATGAAGTAAAGCACATTTGTGAGTTTAAAGCAAACAGTGTAATAACATAGTCTATATTTAATTGTTAGAAAAAGATAAATGTCTGTAGAATGAATGACTCATATTTATTATTAACAAAAACCTACTAAGATACAGAGTTAAATATTTTTTTATTTGATTATGTAGCATGTTGTGAAATCTTACAGCGTTTCATGCTTCCCTCTGCTGATAACTTTTATTGAGATGCGAATTTCATTTTCACTTGGCACACTGCCCACGCTGCCAAAAGTAACAGTTGGTCTTATATAATATTCAAATTTTCTGAGACACTGATTTTTGGGTTTTCATTAAGTGTAGGCCATAATCATCAACAATAAATCTCAGCTTCATGTTTTAATGAGGTAATAAGATATAGCTTTATTATTTAATGTTTAAGCCTTAGCGAGAATGGAAACAGGTTTAGCACTCAAGCCACAGGCACGTATTGTGGGTGCTAAAAAAAGCTAAATGTGTTTTTGGTTGCGCTGCTGTTAGCACATTAGCCTGGTTCCTCTTTATCACACTCAGTAGTGACGTGTTTTTACAATGTTTTCAGCACATATTTTTATTTCTGAGCGAATGTGTTTTCTCACAGTCTTCAGCTGAAAGGTCACAGCGTTTTCTGTTTAATCCAAAGAAGGAACTAGTTTACTGTTAGCATGACTGCGTAGTCCCTCAGACGGTCATGCAGAACTTTATTGCACAACTTTCAACTGTCTGGAAATAAAATTAGCCTGGTCACCATACCAGGCAATGAGTTTTCCAATCTGTCAGCACATTCTTTACATTAAAACACTGTTGTTGTTTTTTTACATTTTAACCATTTCACCCACATGCTAATGCTAACACTGCACATGATGGTCATATGAGCATGTGTCAGAGGTTCTTCAGCTGGACCATGAGATGTTTACACACCTCCATGTGAAGTACACTACATTTACACATCTTTGTGGAGACTCTTTCTAATGAAGCATTTAATTATTTTAAGTTTTATTTAACATTTTTAAACATAATGTCTAATCCCAGAAAGCAAACAATCATTTGTTCATTTTTAATGCATTTAAACATCGAACTCCAATATGAGAATTGATTTATTAGTGCACATTGAGTTTAGATTGATTTAACATTAATTCCACATTATGATGTATATGTATGGTTTGTATTAAACTTTACATACTTTAAATACAGTACCAGACAAAAGTTTGAACACACCATCTCATTCAATGTTTTTCTTTATTTCTGCATTTAATGTATTTTCTACATTCTAGATTAATAATCCTCCACATTAATCCCCTGATCTAAACCTGATGAACTGAGATGGTGATTTAATTGGCATGAGCTGGAGCAACAACTATTGTTCAGCACCTCCAGGAACTCCTTCCTTCAAGACGCTGAGAAAACTATTCCAGGTGACTCTCCCTCATGAAGATACTGAGATTAAAATACCAAAAGTGTGCAGATCTGAACTCAAAGATAAAACTGATACTTAGAACAATCTAAAGTAGAAAACAGATTCTGGTTTATTATTAAAAATACTTTAACATGTGTTCTTGTAGAGCCTTAATATATGCTTCAATATTAAATGTACAATGTAAAAAATCATAAAATGAAAGGAACACACAAAATGAGAAGGGGTGTGTCCAAACTTTGATTAGTACTGTATGTACCTTTTGCCCCAGCCATTGAAAGCCTTTTAATGAACGCTGATTTAATGTTAATTAATGTCAGTGATTCAACACTACCCACTGTTTATTTAAAATTAAGGTTGTTTAAAGGTTGTGTTCCCTGTTTTCATCAACTTCGAAATATGTAATGCAACCAAAAATGCATGGGCTAGAGCAGACCAGCCCTTCATATATTCGTGAAACAAAACTTCAGTGCTATTTTTAAAACCCCAAAAAGACATAATATCTCTTACGGAACAAGAAAAAAGTAATGAAACACAGTAAATTAGGAAATTAGACTGCAACCTCAACAGCCTTGGCACGTTGTGAAATTTAACACTGTTTTTTTTTACTGCAAATACATTACCATGTTTTTCTCCACTGTTTATGTTTATGTTATGTTCAATAAATAATCATAAAATATTTTTTTATTTTGCCTGATGCACATAGCTTTTTTCCCTTAATTAAAATAAAAAAATCATTTTAACTCAGGTTATATTTGTCTGACATTAAAGTTTATTTGATAATCTAAAAAATGTACGAAGAAAAACCCCAAAAGAAATCTGTAAGGGGGCAAATACTTTATTTTAAATAAAAATAAAATTACCATTAAGCCACATTTAGATTAGTCTGTTGATCCAGCTTTCCAAAACAGTCCCAGGTTATCATGTGGCACCTTGGGAAAATGAATAGCATACCCCTGGAATAAAGGGCTAAAAAGACACGCCCAACATTGAACTGTTGAGCCAAGGAACTGTGTTCTCTGGTCTTTTTACTAAATACAGTACAGTACATTTCATTACATTACATTTAGCAGATGCTTTTATTCAATTAATCTTACAATTAATGATGTACATTAGCATTAGAGGGCATAAAAGTCCATGGCAAAAATATTTTAGGAGCCTAAAAGGTAATATTGGGATACAGAAAATGAGGTTAGAAGTAGTAAGTTTGTTAGTTAGAGGTGTTAGGAGAGTAGGTGCTCATTGAAGAGCTCTGTCTTTAGGAAGGACGCCCCTGCTCTGGTAGCGTAAGTTAGTTTGTTCCACCATTAACCAAATATTTGTGGACACCTCTTTTGAAGAATACATTCACAGCTACACTAGGTTTCACTCACCCATTACTGACACAGATGTGCAAATTAGAAAATAGAACAGGAAATTCTTGACTAGATAAACCCAGAACTGGTTGGCTCCATGCCTAATGGTAGGCTGTAAACATCCTGGTTATGCTAACCTACTTGTTTCTGCTTAAAGCAGTCAGATCCTTTAAACTTAAATGTTCTAATATCATGTAGAAATCCTTCCCTGGACAGTACAGACAATTTCTCCAGCAAAAAACGGAACAAACTCTTATTTTTGTCCGAAAACATAGTCCAGATTTTGTGTTTTGAAAAGCCCAGCTCTCACAAACATATGGGAAGTGTTGAGAAGAAACCCCGTGAAGGTAACCTGAAAAAAGAAAAACACATCCCACGTGCAGTGCACACATCTGATCACACTTCCCCTGATGCAGTCTGATGATCAACTTTGCAGGTTTTCAAGAAAATCTCACCAAAGTGTTGATGGAGGTGTCAAACCCCGCTGAACAGCCAGCAGCTCGTGCACAGCTCACACGCCCATGCTCACTTGGTTAACACTATCTTATATTAACCATTTTAGCTCAGTCCTGGTCCCGAACATCCTGCACACGGTTAAATGCCTACAGGTTTGTCCAGCAGTGAGACGAACGCGAGTCTTCAGGCTCCTCTCTGAGGTTTTGGCTTCTGTAACAGGGCGTAAGTGCTGTTCACCTGAATCAGTCTCATGTTGTTTGACGGCAGCTCAATCTCTTCATACTGTAAGATAAATAGCACAAAATAGCACTTCAATTTACACAAAAGTGACTTTACGGCTAAAAAACACAGCCTGGCCTATGAACAACCTGACCAGTTTACACTACTAGCATTACCAAGCTTATTGACAAACTTGACCAGTATAACTAAAATCAAGTGTAAACACACAGTATGCAGGTTAAGAGCTGGCTAATTATCTGGCATATCAGTTTAGGGTATGGTTGCCTCTGAATGTCCATCAAAGACCAGATTAGATCATTTGAATTCATTTGACCGTCTAATTAATATTGTGATAATAGTGATATAATATAATAATATAATATAATGTTATATATATATATATATATATATATATATATATATATATATATATATATATATATATATATATATATATGAGACATTATTTTTATTTCAATATTAATTACATTTATTTTGTTTTGGTAAGTCACTATTGTTTAGAGAAATCAGACAAATCTTTACAGACTTTTGCTTATGATTTTTTTAAATGGGTACATTCATACTAGAGCTGTCAATTCCTTTAAAATTATTTATCACAATTAATCACATTTTCCCTTCTTACCACAAAACTTTTACAATGGATATTTATTAATATTAACAATAATGTTCAAGTAGTAGTTAAATTTCAAAAAAAGTCACAAAATTAGTATAAAAGCATTAAAAATAAGAGGAAATCTTATTAACAGTGCAATGTTACTGCTACATAACCAATAAAAAATGTTAATATGTCACCAGACTTTGTAAAACCAGTGAAATACGACAGAAAGTTAGCGGCAAAATTGATAAAATTATTAAATAATTACAAAAAATAACATAATTTACATTCCCTGATTAAATTATGACAGTTTTCATGAAGAAAACACATGAAAGTAAAAGTGATGTGATGTTAAACTCTGGTTTAAAAATGCTGTATGGACTTAAATAACTGGACACCTGTTTTTTCCAGAGAACATATAATAATTATTTATAATTAATTGACATTCAGATAATTGTACACTATTTCAAATTCAATTTCAATTCTAAAAAAAACTGTTTGCTAAAGACTAAAAACTGTCCCACGTTTTATCTCAGGTTACCATTTATAGCAATACCAGTTAACAACAACACATTGCACAGTACTTAAAGCATCTAAACACCATGAAACATGTCCTACAAACTACCGACCTTTAGAGTAATTGACCTATGGGGGTGATACAGTTGGATTTTTGACTTCTAAAACAAATACTAAAATGCTCAGAAATACCGAAATACATAAAAAAACTTAAATACTCAGAAATACGGCAACAGTTCCACTGCTCCACAGCTCAGTGCTGGGGGAGGCTTTAGGCCTGGTGCTGATGGATTAATGATTATCTGCTCCAGACGATCCTATTCTAGACAACATGCGTATTAGAATTTTCATGTGTCAGATGTAGGTAGCAGCAACTTAAAAGTAGCTGAATGCATGTATCAGAAAAGGTGTCAATAAATATTTGAACTATTGGATCTTTATGGAATCAAATATGGTTCTTTTATGGCTCTGCTCAACAAACAATGCCACTCTAATGTATTGTTTTATGTAGTGCAAAACAATGGCCTTAGCCATATGCATTTGGGGGTGTTGTTGCTTTTTCCATCTTGCACTAACCTGTGATGTGCAACCCACTGTCTGAAACAAACAATGATTCTGTGTATTGATGCCCCCAAGCCCTGGTGATTAAACATGGTACTGCTGGTGAAACATTAGTGAGCAGAGCCACCGTGATTCTAGGTCAAGGGGACATGGGGACTTTCCACTATAGCATCAGCAGCACAGAGTGCATGCTCAGATTTTAACAGGGGACATGTTTTAGTGCTGATAATATCTATAGTTAAACCAGGCTTATTAAACAGCTGAAGCTTGTGTTGATGTGCTGTATCATACCTGTGCACCACTGGCCTCTTGATGGTGTGGAGATGATCTAGCCGTAGAGTCTGGCGGCTGTGGCTGGGGCTTTTGAGTCCTTTTACAATACTGAACTGTAATACCTGAAATATAGAGGTTTAAAACATAATAAAACACAATATAAATGGTCATTTTATTAAACTAAATGTTGTAGTACAGATTATCTCAACATATAAAAATGTACTGAGTGATATTATTTTAGTTTAGCAGCACATCTTGTCAGCATGCCTGTAGTATTTCTAGAAAGAAAAAAATCAGATTGGACATCAGATTCGGTATGGGACATGAAATAATATTTTCACTTTGGACAAAAACACTGAATCGATCCATCCCTATATTGGTCTTTCAGGATGGATCCACTATGAGTTATTCATTATCTACTATGACCTATTCAGTATCTGCTACGAATTACTTTGGATCCATTGTGAATTATTCATTGTCTACTTTATTATTTAGGATTCACTATTAATGTTTTAGGATATACTATGAACTATTTAAGACCCGTTTTAAAATATTCAGGATCCACTATGAATTATTCAGGTTCTACCCTGAATGATTCAATATCCACTGTGAATTATTCAGGTTCTACCCTGAATAATTCAGTATCCACTATAGAATATTCAGGTCCCCACTATAGAAAATTCACTATCTACTACATATTATTCAGTACTAATACATAAATTATTCAGGGTCTACCCTGAAAGATTCCATATCCACTGTGAATTATTCAGGTTCTACCCTAAAAGATTCTGTATCCACTATGAATTATTCAGGTTCTACCCTGAAAGATCCCAAATCCACTGTGAATTATTCAGTTTCTACCCTGAAAGATTCAGTATCCACTATGAATTATTCAGGTTCTTCCCTGAAATATTTAGTATCCACTCTAAACTATGAAAAATAAATTCAGTTCACCACTATTAATGATTCACCATCGACTACATATTATTCAGGATCCACTATGAAGTTTTCAGGACCTCCTATGAATAATTCAAGTTCTGTTATGAATTACTCATGGTCCACTATGAACTATTCACAACGTCTTATACATTATTCAGGACTCACAATAAATTGTTCAGTATCAAATATGTACTAATCTGTTTCTACTGTGAATTATTCAGTAGACACTATAAATTGTTCACGACCCACTTTGAAGATTTTTGCATCCACTGTGATTTATTGTGTATTAATTATGAAATGTGTAAGTGTACTTTATGTTGTTTAAAGGAAATGAGTTAAGGCACAGGATCATATATAGACTTTTAGGGTTCGAATGGTTATTATTTTCTGTAAATAGGAACCACTATGAATTAATTCTCAATCTTACACAGGTTTTTCTGGATAAATAAACATAATCTTGTAAAAACAAGGCTTTTAAATATGTTATCTGATGTATGGTCTATTAAAGATGCCAGTGCGCAGTAGTGCAGCGGCTCCTCACGCTTCTATAGCTAACACCCTTTTTGGAGATCTATCTATTTTATTATTGTATTTTTACTCTATTTTATTTGATATTTATATTTATCTGATTTAAATTTAAATTTCGTTCCACCTCACGTACCACACGTGGTAGAAATGACAATAAAACCTCCCTGAATCCTTAACTATCTAGATTAAACAACAAATATACAGCAGCATTGGGTAAAAAACACAGATTAACTGTATGTATTTCCTCTGCACTCCTCTTATAAAATACAGCCTACCTGTTACTGCGATGACCAGGATAAAGTTCAGCATGGCAGAGACAATAAATAAGATTTGTAGATGAGTAGGATTTTTTAAATTGTCATCAAGTTTGTCGTTTATCTGATTAACCTCAAGATCCTTCGTCAGATTGCTATGATCTGAAAAGATTCAACAAATTTAGATTAAGCAAACATTATTTTAGTTAATTCTGTTCTTCTTCATTCCTGCATCATTCTTGATTTTTTTAACCCTCTAAAGCTTGATATTTGTATTTGTTGAGAATAAAAAGCAGTTATAAAAAACAATGTATCAGTATAATTGCATGATCCAAGTGACTAACGTAACTCTGAGGCAACAAATCAAAAATACGTGTTTTAGGAGGTAAATGAAAACAAAACAGCCAAAATAGGCTTTAAATTGGTTTTATAAATATACTTCTATGCATTTAAAAAATATAACACAGTGTAATCATTTTTAAAAAAGTGGTTTGTAGCCAATCTATGTTAAGACAACAATTTTATAAGACAACAAATGTATATAGTAATAGTGATTTGCTCAATCACGAATAGAAGGCACTGTGCTGATATATATATATTGTACAAGCATATGCTTAGTTTATTTCTCATTCGAGTGTGGTTTTGTACATCGGATATGTTTATTGTACAGATAATGCAGAATATGAAACAATGTTTTCAGGACACAGTGTGTTTTTTTAAAGTGGACTGCCAAGATAATATTTAGAATATATATGATTAAATTATATCAAACAGATAATGCAGAGCAGGAACCATTGTTTTAGAAAAACAAAATATTCTGAGTTTGAGTTGCTTTAAATGTAAATGCACAATTAGACGTTGATGTGTTACATCTGTCACATTTATAGCAGAAGCTTTCATCATACACAAACCTATATATACACGAACATGTAAAATTTAAGAACATTTAAGAACTTTAATTCTATTAAATGAATAAAGAAAAGTCTGTACTCACTGTCTGCATGGAGTGTGTTGTAAAGCCTGGTTCCGTTGCTAATTTTCTGTGATGACTCTTGGTTTATGCAGTAATAAATTCCTAATTCATTCACGGTGATATTTTGAATAAATAAACTACCACTGTGCTTCAGGGAGAATCTTTCTCTGAAGGCTTGGTCACCGTAAACTGCATCCGTGGACATGCCTGAGAAAGAGCGTAATATATACACTGTGGGATGTGACGGCTTCATCAGGAACCAGTAAACATCCTTTACACCAATCTCACAGTTTATAGTCACATTCTGTCCTAAATCTACCTGCAGATCACTGAATCCATCTGCAGCTCCACAACACAGCAGCAGACCTAGCAGAAGAAACAGCAGCACAAACAAACAGCAGATTAGTAATTAAACAATATGTCACACTGACAACAAAATAAAAAGAAATACCTGTTAAAGCAGCAGTATATACATTTATATCTACATGTCAGGAATGAAAGACAAAAGTCTAACTCACAGAAGTGAAGCTGAACAATCATCATGCTGTAGCCCGAATTCAGTCACTCCCTTGCCGACCCGAGCGTCAAACATAAGATTTCTTCAGCATAAGAAGTGAGAGGAAGTGGTAGTTAAACTGCTTCTGACCACACTGTTCAACCTCACACTGCAGAGGTGGCCTCACATGTGTGGAACAGCACCTTCCTACACTCTCTCGCTTTTTCTCTCTCTCTAAAACACACACAAATTCAGGAAATATATAATTCTGTAAAAAGTCAGGCCCTCATTATTTTAGTTCCTCATTTCTGTTCAGTGTCTAACTTATCAAATTGGTGCTAAAATTAAAACAGAAGCAGAACAGAACAGAAGCTTTCCTCTGCAGCGCTTATCATCTCTGAAATCAAGACCCACTGTGAAAAACTTGAAAGCTGATTATGTAGGTGTGTACTGAGGGGAATGTCCATTAAATATAGAACGTTTTGCATGTTTTTAAAGGTCTCATGCCATTGTTTTTTCATGAATTTTAAAACACTGCTATATACCGCTCTGGAAAAAATAAGAGACCACTAAAAATGATAAGTTTATTTGATTTTACCAAATTGAAAACCTCTGAAATATAATCAAGAGGAAGATGGATGTTCACAAGCCATCAAACCAAACTGAACTGCTTGAATTTTTGCACCAGGAGTAAAGGCATAAAGTTATCCAAAAGCAGTGTGTAAGACTGGTGGAGGAGAACATGATGCCAAGATGCATGAAACTGTTTTTAAAAACTAGGGTTATTACACTAAATATTGATTTCTGAACTCTTAAAGCTTTATGAATATGAACTTGTTTTCTTTGCATTATTTGAGGTCTGGAAGTTAAAGTTCTGGATCTCTTTTGTTATTTCAGCCATTTCTCATTTTCTGCAAATAAATGCTCTAAATGACAATTTTTATATTTTGATTTGGGAGAAATGTTGTCCGTAGTTTATAGAATAAAACAACAATGTTAATTTTACTCAAAAATCTATCTATAAATGTATTTGTTTTGTACACTCTCAGCGTCCTCTAGTGTCTCACCAGTGTATTCACTTTTACAACGTGATGACTCCTATGTTTCCACTTCTTTTAAAATATATATTTAAGCAGTGATGACTCCTATGTTTCCACTGCTTTTGGAATATTTACATTTGACAGCTACTTCTAAATAAGGCACAAAAGTATCAAGATTATCAATAATCATTCCTTTATATCACGTCGTGTGTATAAATCTTTCCTGAGCCGGATTATAGACTTTTATTTACTCCTTATTCCCCACGTTTAATCAGTGAACGACCGCTAAACGCTAGAGGGCGCCCACGAGTGAACTATTTATTCGAAAGTTTCATTCTTTTTTAAAAAAAAATAGTAGTATTTTGCTTAAATAGCAAAGAAAACATACCTGTAATATTTATTTTTTCTACATCTAACAGGTTTTATGCAGTGAAGACGTTTACATGTATGCTGCTTTGAGCTGATTGGTTGCTGAGCCGATTAACTTGAATGAATTTGATAAATCGAAATATGAATTATTATAAAGTAATGCGATTTTCAAAATGAAATATAAAGAATGTACATCTTTACATATATAAGCTGCAGAGTGAATCTCAGTAGAAAAGTAGGTGTTATTTGCGTCTGTCAGAAACCTGTAAAGAACTTTTATGTGGCAGTGGTTTTTATAGTTTACATTTTTTCTTATATTTAACCGAAATTTCAGGAGGTTTTATTATGTTTACTCCATGTTTAATATAAAAGATACATGTTAAAAGGGGGCCGCTTTCTATTCATAAAAAAACTAAATACAAAAATTTATTTAAAAATTAATTTAAAGGAAGCAATAGCTTGACCACTTTAAAGTGTGAAGTTTGCTGTTTACAAATAAAAAAATGAAGTTGTTATCTAAGAGATAAAAAGAGATAAATATTTTTGACACTATAGCCCAGCCCTATGCTGGAGATACAGGAGCACATTTAAAACGTTTATAAATGGAGTTTAAAACCTTTAAAATTGTGTCTATGTCTATGGTGCTGAAACATTTGATATTGTTCTGTTTTGAGGAAATTATAGTAATCTTTTTATTAAAATGATAAAACATTTAAAAACATTTCACTTGGAAGCGCCCTCTGGTGGTCTAACAAATCCAGTAAATATCCTTAAGTGGGTATTCTTCTGTATAGAAGTTCTCCAACTGTACCCAGCTATCATGTTTATTCTAGTCCGAATGTGGCTAATAAAACTCACCATTATCAGCCAAGTATGTATTGCTGCAGACTGGGCTTACCTCCAAAGAGGAGGGGCTTACCTCCAAATGAGAGGTCCATAGCTCCAAAGGGGAGGGGCTTACCTCCAAGTGGGAAGTCCACCAGCAGTATACGGCTCGAGACTGGGAGCGCGTTTGTGCGCGAGACCTCTCTCACCACGAGACTGCAGAACCACAAGTCCAGGGGGTGGGGCTGGATCTGATCCAAGGGGTGGAGCCTGACCTCCTGACCACCCATATCTTCTTTTCATTGGTTTTAAGTCATCGCATTTCAATTCGTCGTTAAACTTAACACGTGTCGCTTACGTTTCCCGACCAGGACTTATTTTATCTTATCAAATAAATCCTGGAACCCAACCTTAAGACTTTTACCGTTTATAGATCAAAATGTTATTTGCTACGTAGCACATTTAAATCACACAATACAGATTTAAAAGAAGGAACATGTCTGTGATTACAAACATAATAAAATGCTGTACATTTCCTATATAAATATTAACTATTTCATTTTTTATCTTTAATAAAAAGGGCCTAAAGACAAAATAAAAAATAAATAATTAAAATAAAGGATGCCAATGAGTGTCTTATCTACCAGCTACCATGTTCATTTATTATTACAGATATTAATGCACAATCAAAACGGCGAACAAAAAACAGAGCTCTATAAAAAGAGTGTAACGATGTATAATTTTCCAAAGAGCTTGGAAAAATGCCCAGTACACTGAGAGTATAGAATGAGGATGTTGTTACTGCCAGATTGTTATTTATATTTTTTCTTTCTCCTCTTGACTCCAAAAGGCGAGTGAGTAAAACCGGATGGGGAAGAGTCCAATCTGCTTCAGACCAATGAAAACACGACGTAGGAAGAGTTGGATCAGATCCAGCCCCACCCCCTGGACTTGTGGTTCTGCAGCGAGGGGTACATGATATTATATCACATGATATTATATTATATTATATTATATTATAGTATATTATATTATATTATATTATATTATATTATATTATATTATATTATATTATATTATATTAAAGTCTACATCGTGAGACAGGGAGACCTCACTCAACACAGCTCCATAGGCTTGTTCGACTTAACCCGGCGCTGCGCAGTCCGATCGCCGCCTGGCTCAGTACGGTGCATGCCGGTTAGTTTTTTTGTCCGACTTGCGTCTGCGCCTTCATCACGTGACGATGACTTCCGGCGTTATAGTCCCGCGAGTGAAATCTGCCTGCAGCCGTCTGACCCAGGCGCTGCAGTTGTATGGCAAGCCAACTAAGCCAAAACGTGTGGGAAAGAAACGCCTCCACGCGTAAAAATATGACGTGTCCACACGTAAAAAAATCACGTGTACAGGCGGTAAAACTGTTCGTGTATACACGTTTTGGCATCTAACATCCAATCGGTAAACGCGCCTATGCATACATTTGCATTGTAATAAGGCATCCTGACAACACATGATGTCATGCAACGTATTGTATTCCATATTCATAAGACGCTTACGTGGGTTACAACGCAGTGTCTACGTACCGTGACATAGCCCCATACATACTCATACACACTCTGCACGCAAGGTCCACATAACTGAAACGTTGTAATCATGTGTCTATGATGTACCCCTATTTCACATGATGTAACCCCCGCCATTTTATATCCATAGTGTTTACCCTGCCTTTAGGTCAGTGCAATCATGGCTCTGCAAAATTTTCTGTTGAATTGTAGAACAGTTTTTGCTGACTGCACAAGGCTTGCAATGTCAGATCATGTTCAATCAGATGCTGAGGGAATGTTATGTTCCCTGAGTAGGGCACTGTGGCATTAAAAATACTTGTTTATCCACATTTTAATCTGTCCTAGCAGATATGAGGTGTTGTACAGGCATATTAAGACTGCTTCTACAGCTCAGTAAATGTTGCCATCTACAGGCTGCATATTGCAACTGCGGCTTTTTGAGATGGACAGTAAATTTTTTAAATTAATTTTTTACGTCTGTACACGTAATATATCCACGTCTGTACAGGTGAAAAAAAGCACGTGATGTACAGACGGCATAAATTTACGCCTCCACACGTAAAAAGATTACGTCTGTACACGTAAAAAGATAACGTCTTTATCTGTCAACACGTGATTTTTTTACGTGTGGACACGTCATATTTTTACGCGTGGAGGCGTTTCTTTCCCACACGTTTTGGCTTAGTTGGCTTGCCATAGCTTCCCACCAACTGCGGGAGCCTAGAGCCGCCCTGATGACGACAGAGCTTAATCCCCATTGGTTAGAAGATCCACCGACACCTATCACGTGTGAATCTTTTTATTTTAAAATATATATCTCCTCTAAAACCCCTTAAAAAACACAGTATTTACACTGTCATATCTAGTAGCAAGACAGTTCATTTTCATGCAGTATTCAAAAATATTTATTTGTTCATAATCTGCATTTTATATCATAATAAAGCTCAACTGCTATAATTTTTACTGTTTTATAAACGCCCTGAACTACTCTTATTAATTATCTTTAAACCTACATAACTATTATACTAAGATCTACTTTTCTTTTCTTCTATTGTTTTTGTGTTGTGAAATGCGCTAAACAATTAAAGCTGTGTAAATGAGCATGATGTATTTATTTCCAAGAACAAAGGACAGAAAAGCTGGTCTGCAAATAAAAATTTAATCCCATTATTAATTTAGTGCTACACAATACATCTGTAACATGACAGTATGTTTTGTGAATATTTATAACACGTTTTTATCTCAATTTAATAACACTCATGTTATCTCTGTTTCACTTTTGCGATTTTATTCACACCAGAAGTAAACAAACAGCACATTCATCGCGAGATCCTGTGTTGTTCACGTGGGCTGCAGGTGGAGACTGTCCGACCTGACTTCTCCGCTCCTCCACCCCGCCCACCTGCACGCGGCTGCTCTCGCTGACCAGCAAGGCGAGGCGCAGCCGCATCTCGAACAAGCCTCCATTTCTCTGCCGGATGCCACAAAAAAGTCCTCCGTGATTAAATGGCTCATGGATGTCAATAATTATATTAGTCAACAATTAATGATTATTTATATTTCTTAAGTGTCAATATAATAAAATACGTGTAGTGTGTATGTATTTATAATATTATTGGCTATAAATAACCAACTGCCTTTATTATTTAGATCTTTACTATTTTATAATTTGATCGTTTTAAATAAATAAAATGTGGTTGCAATGTGCACAACATGCTTTTAGACTATTAGATAATGCATTTTAAAAGAAATAAACATGTAATAAACGAAATATTTTAATTAATTAACCTTTGGGGTTATTTACAAGCACAAAATGTCGTGAAAAACACCATACCGCGTAACACCAAGCACCACTTGGAGGTAGGCTCCGCCTGTTTGGAGGTATGTTCCTCCCCTTTGGAGGTGCTCCAGGCTGCAGCTATAGACCATTTTAATGAGGAAAACAATAACAAAGCTACTGCATGTCTGTTCCTTCGACGTTTCAGGTGGCGCTATTTTCAAGTATACAGCTGTCAAAATGACGAGCGCATATTTCGCAAGTCTCCCGAAAACAGAGCAAACATATGGTCAAAAATTTGTAAAAAGTGATCAAACCTCTTCTCCTGATCCTTTTGATAAGGATTTAAGAGGGACTTTTTTCCTCTGATTTAAAACGCTTGCCAGAGGTGAACTACCCAGATGTGATCCCTGCCTTGTTAAAATGGAGGCAGTGAAAGCGCACCGCAGTTTCGGCGCATATAATTACTTTCTCAGTGGAAAAGTTGGGAATATTTGTAGGTTTGTAGCTAAGAAGGAGGAAGAAGTTGTGAGCGGACACTGTAACTGCATGGCATTTATTTATTCATTTATATGTGAATTTATTTATATATTCATTCATTTCAACATGAATTAATTTATTCATTTATGTATCTAGTGTATTAACTTTTACTTATGTAGTTTTTGGTCCTCCATAGTTTAATTACTTGTTTAAAGAACAATTTGACCTGATTTTCAATGTTTGTGACTCTCAGATTAGGTGAAGTTTGCATTCATGTTAAATTAAAAAGTTACGTCCACTGTTTTGAACACTGTTTACCGCTAAACGGCAGTGTCCTAGGAACATCTACGTCACTTCCTACGCTCATGAATATTCTTCTGAAAAGGTATATACCGTTCTCTTATCAGCACGGTCTTTAACTGTCGCCATTTTTGAGCTGCCTGTAAATTGCTTAATAGCTGGAATAATACTCCATTTTACGGCTGTATTTAAAGTCCATTTTACGGCTGTATTTAATATATTGTGGCGGCTCTGGGTTGTGTGTGGCTGCCTGTAGGCATGGTTCTGTTCTCCTGTGTGCGAGGATGACAGGGGTGGGGCATCTCCCTTGGGAGGGGTTATGCAGAGAGGGTGGGCACCACTCTGGATCTGCCATCTGGGAGACACACAGCTGGGTTGGTGGCCTTTGGGCTGTTTGAGCTCTGTGGGGTATGGTTTTAGCTCTCCTAGTCTTGTTAAAGACTATAAGTGAGTGGCAAGCCTGTTCAATAAAGGAGCTGTTGAGCATTCAGCATGAGTCTTACGGGTCTTCCTTCCTCTTCCACGCCACATTTGGTGTCAGAAGTGACCCTGCTGGAAGATATTGAGCTGCTGGCAGGGGAAATCGAACAGCTGAGGAGAAAGACAGCGGACCAACGGACTAGAGGCAAGGCTCTCCAGCGGACCTGACGGACCTGACGGCGCCAGCGGGCTGTTTGGAGGTCGTGGCCGGGGAGAGGACGACGCGAGCACGGCGGCGCTGGCTCCCAGAGCGGATGGCGTGAGGACGGCGGCGCTGACTCCCAGAGCGGATGGCGCGAGGACGGCGGCGCTGGCTCACGGAGCGGATAGCGCAAGGACAGCGGCGCCAACTCGTGGAACGGACGGCGCGATGATGGCGGCGCAAGCCTCTGGGATGGCGGGCTTGACGGCTCAACCCCGCCTTACCCCCTACGACGGCAGCGCTGACTGGACAGCCTTCGAAGCTCAGCTTGAGATCGTGGCGGGCGGTGCGGGCTGGACGGACGCAGAGACGGCAGCCAACCTCTGCCTGGCACTGCGGGGCGACACGCTGAGGGTACTGATCGAGCTCCCCGCCGAGTGCCGCTGCGAGCTGCCTGAACTGACGCGGGCGCTGAGAACACGTTTCTGTCCGCCGACAGCAGGGAGAGACACTGGGCGTGCTGGCATCGGAGATGGCCCTGCTAACCCGCCAAGCTTACCCAACGTTTCCGCGAGTGGCCCAGAGGAGGCTCGCGTTGGATCACTTTCTGCGCGCCCTCGAGCCGAGCGAGCTGCGCAAACACGTGAGGCTGGCCGACCCGCAGACCCTGGAGTCCGCGGTGGGCATCGCCGGTTCTCTCTCTTCAGTCACCGGGGATCCTATAGGTCTCCTAGGATTAACGGAGTTGACGATTGATGTCGGCAAGGGGCCCTTTCAACAACAGTTCTGGGTAGGACGCATCAACGACCCGTGCATTCTGGGCAAGGACCTGCTCTCACGCGTCGGAGCTATCATTGACTGTGCACGGGGCTCGGTGCTGGTGACTGGACTCCCCGTAGAGATACGCGAAGAGTTAGGGGTAAGTGAACTGGTGGGAGGGAATGTGTGTGATTCGGTGCGTGATACGGTAGAGGGTCCGCTGGATGCGGGGTTGAGTGTAGATCCGATAGAGTAGATGCTGGAGCGCAGTTGTGTGGGTTTATCTGGTCCCCAACAACTCCGTTTGTGCGAACTGATCGGCCGTTTTTGCACGAGTTTCGCTGTGTCTGAGCGCGAGTGTACTAAAACTAGCCTTGCGGTTCATTCGATAAACACGGGTGACGCCCAGCCCATCAGGCTGAGGCCGCACCGTCTGGCGTTAGCAAAGCACGTAGCGGCGGAGCAGTTAGTCCGCGAGATGGCGAGTACGGGCATTATTGAGCCTTCGAGCAGCCTGTGGTCGGCCCCGTTGGTCCTTGCGAAAAAGAAGGATGGATATTGGCGCTTTTGCGTGGATTATCGGCGACTTAACGCTGTCACGAAGCTTGACTCCTACCCGCTCCCCAGGATCGACGATACGCTGGACCAGCTGTCTGGCTCAGCCTGGTTCAGCTCGTTAGACCTGAGGAGCGGATATTGGCAGGTGCCCCTCGCGGCGGGGGATAGGGAGAAAACCGCTTTCTCGCTCGGCTTAGCCCTATGGCATTTCACGGTGCTTCCGTTCGGATTGTGTAACTCGCCGGCTACGTTTGAGCGTCTTATGGAGCGTGTTTTATGCGGGTTTCCACGGTCGTGCTGCGTCGTTTATTTGGATGATGTCTTGGCGCACGGAACCAACTTCGACTCCGCACTGTCTCACCTTGAAACGGTGCTTGGCGCGATTCAGGCGGCTAACCTGAAGCTCAGTCCGGTAAAGTGTAATTTGCTAAGGCAGCGCGTGAGCTTCCTGGGCCAAGTAGTGAGTGGTGCTGGCGTGGAAACCGATCCCAAAAAGACGGAGGCGGTCCGTGACTGGCCCACGCCGCGAGACACTAAAATGGTTCGCAGCTTCGTGGGGCTCGCCTCGTATTACAGGCGGTTTATTAGGGGGTTCGCGGACGTGGCAGCGCCGCTTCATGCTCTGACTAAGCCTAGTGTGAAATTCCGCTGGTCTGACGAGGCGGAGCGGGCATTCGAGGAGCTAAAAAGCCGCCTGTGCAATGCTCCGATTCTAGCGTATCCGAAGGTGTCTGAGAGTTTCATTGTGGATACTGATGCGAGCGACCACGGCCTCGGAGCAGTCCTGTCGCAGGTTCAGGACAGCTCCGAGCGCGTAATAGCGTACTATAGCCGCCGCCTGGACAAGGCGGAGCGCAACTATTGCGTAACGCGCCGGGAACTACTCGCAGTGGTTGAAAGCCTTAAACATTTCCGAGCGTACGTGTATGGGGTGCCCTTTCTGCTGCGCACTGACCACGCCTCGCTACAGTGGCTCATGCGTTTCCGCGAGCCCGAGGGCCAACTCGCGTGCTGGTTATCTAGACTCCAGGAGTTTCGTTTTGAGGTTGTGCACCGCCCGGGCCGTGGCCACAGTAACGCGGATGCTTTGTCGCGCCGGCCGTGTGTGGCCGCCGACTGCAAACATTGTGCTCGTGCTGAGGAGAAATCTGCTGAGACTGCACGCTGCGCTGCAATCTCCGGGGATGTTACTGGCGCTGTCGGGGTGGCTCAGGTGTCCGTAGAGCAGCTCCGCGATGCGCAACGGGCGGATCGCGAATTATCGTGGACAGTACACGCGCTCAGTGCGAACGTCACACCGTCGTGGGGGGAGGTGGTGCCGCTGGGCCCGATTGCTAAGGCGTTGCGCTCCAACTGGGCTAGTTTTAGTTTGTCCGACGGCGTGCTGTGCCATACCTGGGAGGATCCGGCAAACGGGCGGCGCGTGTTTCAGGTGGTGGTACCGCGGGCGCTTAGGGGATCGGTCCTACGGGGAGTTCATGGGTCACCTGGGGCTGGGCACTTTGGTGTCACCAAGACTCTGAAGCGCCTGAGGCAACGCTTCTATTGGCCTGGGTGTAGAACCGACGTGGAACTCTTTGTGCACTGCTGTGACGTGTGCGCTGCCAAGAAGGGCCCCTCGAGGGTGCCCCGCGCCCCACTTCACCCTTACCAGTGCGGCAGCCCGATGGAGCCGGTGGCCGTGGACGTGCTGGGCCCCTTTCCGGTGACGGACTCTGGAAATCGCTTTGTTCTGGTGGCGATGGACTATTTCACGAAGTGGCCAGAGGCCTACGCGGTGCCGGACCAAGTGGCGGTCACTACTGCGGATATCCTGGTGCGGGAGTTCTTTTGCAGATTCGGGGTTCCGGAAGAACTGCACAGCGACCAGGGGAGAAATTTCGAGTCGGAGGTCATGGCGGAGGTCTGCCGCATCCTGGGAATCCATAAGACCAGGACGACGCCCCTTCATCCGCAGAGTGACGGACTGGTGGAACGTTTTAACCGCACGCTGGCGGCGCAGTTGGCCATGGTGTCGGACAAGAACCAGCGTGACTGGGACAGGCACCTGCGGGTAGTGCTGCTGGCCTGTCGCTCCGCTGTGCAGGAGAGCCAAACCCTCGGGATTCACGCTGGCTCTGCTTATGTTCGGGCGCGAACTGAGGACGCCGGTCTCCCTGGCTTTTGGGGCGCCTCCTGACGGGGGCGGGTACGCTTCGGACACGCCCACTTTCGTCTCGGACCTTATGTCTTCGCTGGAATTAGCGCACCGTCTAGCGCGCTCCAACCAGTCTGCTGCCGGGCAGAAGCAGAAGCGTGCGTACGACACGCGCTGCTTTGGGGACCCGTTGGCGGTGGGGGCGAGGGTTTGGCTATATAACCCTCAGCGGAAGAAGGGACTGTGCCCAAAGCTCCAGTCGGCATTCAGCATGAGTCTCACGGGTCTTCCTTCCTCTTCCACGCCACAATATATTAACAGGAATTTTAGTTAAATAGTATATTTTATGTGTATCTCTGGTTCAGGCGAGCTGACGGGCGCACGCGCTTAAAATCACACTTTTCAAATTCAAAAATTAACGGAAATCCAACGGATCAGCGCGAGCCCAGAAAATCTGAGGGACATTCAGTGATTCTCTATATAAATCACGTTTAACTCGCTTAATTTGCTTTAGTTGTTTAGAAATAATTTGTTTTAAAACGCTATAGTTACCGTAAAACCCCTGTAATGTTCTTTACACAACGTTTGTGAGATTTTTTTTCCTCAGTTTGCCTCACAGGATCAGCTAACTAACTAGTTAGGTACAGATAAGCTAGGTTAACAAGTTAGCTTAGCTAGCTAACCAGTGGTATCCAGCTAAAGCTTCACTGCTAGTCAATAAGGTGAGTTAGCGTTAACTGATGGTAAAAAGAACTTAAAGAAGAATGAATGATCTAAAATGGGACAGTGTAGATAACCTATCCTAGCTAACCTTTTATTTTCCTATTTTATCTGAGCTCTAGCTTTGAAACCACACAATTCAAATTAACAACTTCAGTGATAAAGAAATGCACAAACTGTTTGAATGTGCTATTTTTCTTATACATTCTCTACACTTTTTCTTATATTTAACTGAAATATCAGGAGGTTTTATTATGTTTACTCCATGTTTAATATAAAAGATACATGTTAAAAGGGGGCCGCTTACTATTCATAAAAATTAATGTAAAGAAAGCAATAGCTTGACCATCACTTTAAAGTGTGATATTTGCTGTATCATTTTGTATCATTAACATTACTCTTAATTCCCTCTACTTATTTTTCTTTTGTAAAGGAGATAAGATAAGGAGATGTAATGGCTAGCAAATATTACCTGAAAATATAAGCTGCGTCCAGAAACCTTTGCTACTCTTCCTCTCCTCCTCCTTTCCTCATTTTACTCCTCTTCTCTTCCTCCTGTTTTAATTTTCCTTTCTTTATCCTCTTCCATTCCTTTTCCTCCTCTCCTCCTCCTCCTTTCCTACTCCCCCTTATTGACTTTTATTCTATTTTTCCGTTCCACCTTAAATTCTGCCTCTGGCATCTGTTGCACCATTTAAGGTGGACCAGGTAATTTCATATAGGTTTAATGCTTGTTATAAAGAAAATGGTTATAAAACATTGAAATTACACATTAAACTATATAATATTGTGGTTATCGTAATTTGTAACAAGGAAAATACTCAAATTTGCAACCTGTAGACAAAACTTACTGTTTTTATGGGGACGAGTTACACATACAGGCAAATTAGCCAAATTAGTAGTAGCAACAGATCATTTGACCCAGTTATGAAAGAAAAGTAACACTAACATTCATATTCATTAACAAAAAATAAATTATTATGAAGTATGGTATTGAAGAACACATTTATTTTGAGTCAACATGCTGCTGAATATAGCTGAATGTTAGGCTGAATTAAACAGATTTTAGGAAGTGTGAACATAACTCTGAACTTAAACCATAAAATCTGAACCTAATACTAATGTTGGTGGTAATCAACTAAGTTTCAGAAGATTTATGGTACGTTTGTTCATTCTTAGGTCCTTTTACGGCAAGTACTCCTGTTCTGATTTACTGCCCTACGGTGTACCTACACTGAAAAATCATCCAGACAGAAACCTCTGAAATTTCTTCTCCTTGTGAGTAAACAGGTCTAATCTGCTGAAGTCAGTGGGTTGATGTGTGTCACTGAAAGACTATACATTCAAAATGATGATATATATATATATATTGTAGAGCCTGGGAAGCTTTTATATAATTACTTATTGTAAAAAAAAGAAGTGAGAAAAAATAATGATGGTTTATTTAGGCATGCCATAAAAACCTTTTTTTATTGATTATAATATATTGTCCTCAAATAATTTGCAGTAAATATTGCCACTGAGAAAATTATAATTTAATACCAAATATAATTATGCAATTGCATTTTTTTCCAAGAAGAATAAACCTTGATAATTAAGAATATTCAGACACTAGAATTGGAATATAAACAATGTTGAAATATTTACATCAGTAAAAAATAAAAGGAAAAAAACTACATTATCCAAATTGATGAGCTCTCTTTATTAAATAAACACAATAGGTGATATTGAGGCCCTTATCATATGATAAGTCGATAATGTAATTATCGCGACAGGTCTTGTCTTTATTTGTTTATGTGAACACACGGTATGATTCGAAATACAAAAGAAATATATGTGTTTATCGCGTGAGAAAGTGAAAAGTGGTTATCTCAAAATCTTCTCAGAGAAGATTATTTCCTGATTTTGAAAATGGAGGCAGTGTTTCTCTGCTTCGTGTGTTTGGCAGTTGATGTGTATAGTCACCACACGTGTGGTTGATCCTACAGAACAGAGCTAAGCTGAGTAAACTCCACCACAGTGAAGGTGCTGCTTCTGCGGCCGTTCTGTTGCATCACTGTGTACAGCTTCTGAAAAATAGATACAAAAAAAGACTTACATGATTCAATGTGGATATCTGCATGAAAGACACAATAAGAAACATTTTCTGTTACACAACCTAGATAAACTTAAAATGTTTCATATTATTAGAATAATATATATTAATAGAATAATATTTGTAGAGCCCTGTAATATCATTTAATTTATACTGGCAGATGATATTGAATGTATTTTTTCCATTTTTTTATAGTTAATATCATACAGTGTTAAAAAAATCATCTCATTTTTTGGATCATCACACAAACAAAAACAAAAAAACTTGCTGAGCAGCGCAATAATATACAAGCTGCTAAGTAAACAAAAAACAGTAATAGGCCAGCAAAATTTGAGGTCAATGTTACTTTTATTCTTTTACATTTAATATACATTATTAAAAGCTTAACCCCACTATTCAAAACTCCAAAAACTTTCAGCCCATCAACCCATGATTTGCTTTGATTTAATTCACAATTAATTTAATTCACAATTTATTCATGACTTAGAAGCATTGTATTGAGGAAAAATGAAAACTATCCAAGTTAATATAATCTTCTCATGCAAAATCCACTGTTTGGACAGGGCAGCTGCATTAGACATACTATAAAATACATATTCTCCATTATGCATAATGTCATATTTATACATTGCAATATCTTAGTGTTCCAGTACATTGTTACACCACTAAGTAGCAGAGTTACAGATGATGACTAGGTGTGTGTGTGTAGACAAACATTTAATCTGCTGGACTCTTCATTCTGCTGTAAACCGCTGTTTGGAGACCCTCTGCAGTGGCTTATTATGAAACCTGCAAAAGCAGAAAATCAAACAGGGGTCACTCTTTATTACTCTCAAATCAATACTACCAAATACAATGCAGTACAATACCAAAACAATGCAATATCAAAAACATAATGCAATATAAAATCTAATGCATTTTGTTAATTAATATTTATAAAGCCTATTCCAACAAGTGTCAGTTGTCCTTAAGGGTGCATTTGTTTAGCAGCTGACACGCGCTGAAACAAGACTTCATAAGTGTATAGATGTGTATGTCAGGTATCCTAAAATACACAGCACTGTTAGTGTTAAAACTTAACACTGTGACTTTTAATATAACCCGAGGGGCCCGTGCTCAAGACGTCTCGTGATTCTCAGTGCTATCTTTCACCCCATCAGCAATATACTTTGCAAATATGTCTACAGTAATGGGTAGTAATACAGATCACTAAAATAGGGCACTAACAGTGTTGATTTAACTGAATGTGAACACAAATAAAGAAAATATAACTCACCTGTTACAGTAATTAGCAGAATGCACATCATCAGGCAAGACAGGATAAGAAAACTTTTCCAAAGTCTGATCTCTTCATCTTTATGTTGTATCTTATTCCGCAGCTGCTGATTCGTTTCCGTTTGGTTGTGATGGTCTAAACAAAAAGGTCAGGAAAATTACAGTTTTCCAAACTTTATAAAATTAAATATCAGCTTAGTTTTATATGAAAAGTTAATGTAGTGCTTAAAGTGATATCCCAAAAAATTTCTTATAACCATATTTTAAGCCGTTTGCATTATACACAGTGTTTATTACAATATTTTGACACGCAGACTAAAAGCATCTCTTGCATTGTGTTCTTAACTATTAGAACGTGATGCATTTGTCTACTGAAACAGGAGTAATTACATACACATACACTCTTTCAAATGAAATGTGCCGTTAATGTTCTTTAGGCACATATGATATTCATTATATGTTCAAAAAGCCACAAAAAATTGTCATATTGCCCACCCCAAAGTCAATTTATTGCACAACTGTTATGTTGTAATGTTTAAGGATCACAGCTATAGAACTCCTTCTCTTACACAAAAGCATATTTATGGCTATTAAAGCATTGATGTCGATAAACTTTACCTTACATTTTTATGTATAATTTGTATTTAGTTTTTAATTTTTTACATTTTAAATTGTTGTGAACCTTTTTTAATCTGTCTTGATTTAATCAAGTTTGCTCTTCAATATGTATGATTAAGCATTTTATAGCAATAGTGCTTAAATTTATTAAGATAGCAAAACAGTGCTGGATTGAATTACAGATTTTACAAATAATTTAGTATTTTTTTAATGATTAGTACAGCTACAGGCCATAACTACTACAGCATACTGTATTCTGCTGGACTCTTCATTCTGCTGTAAACTGGATTTTGACTGAATACTGTTGTTTGTTTTACATGGGTTATGCGTTGTCAAATTATTAATTACTTAATAATTCAGTAATTTAGTTACATGAGTGCAAAACTGGTAAAGATGTTAATTTGAGCATGTAGACCCAATTATGTTTTGTAAAAATGCTAAATGCATTTTAAAAGATTTATTGTCCTAGAAATGATTGTAATAAATTGCTGTTTTTTTTTTTTACTGTTGTAGGCCATATTCATATGTAAAAAATGTAATTACGGCCCTAGTGCTAAAGGATTATTAATTTTGCTGTTAAAAGTTGTTTGTTTGTTTATATATTTTGTGTTTCATAGTCCAGCTGTTGTCATTGAGTCGACTGTAGACATATTTAAAATTAAATTCTTCATATTTTAAGGACCCTGGGTTTAAAAAAGCAAACAAGAGAATCAAAAATCTTTCTCTAAACCTAAAGTAAATAGATATCTGGAGATAAGGGACATCTTCATAATACTTATTTCCATTTATAGCTCCAGTTACTGTAATCTAAGCCATGTATATACACTTTTTATTTAAAGGTTAAATGTACTTACCGTCTGCATGCAGTTTGGAGTGAAGTCTGGTTCCATTACTAATTTTCTGTGATGACTCTTGGTTCATGCAGTAATAAATTCCTAATTCATTCACTGTGATATTTTGAATAAATAAACTACCATGGTGCTTCAGGGAGAATCTTTCTCTGAAGGCTTGGTCACCGTAAAGTGCATCCGTGGTCATGCCTGAGAAAGAGCGTAATATAAACACTGTGGGGTGTGACGGCTTCATCAGAAACCAGTGAACATTCTTTACACTAATCTCACAGTATATAGTCACACTCTGTCCTAAATCTACCAGCAGATCATAGAAACCATCTGCAGTTCCACAACACAGCAGCAGACCTAACAGAAGAAACAGCAGCACAAACGAACAGCAGATAAAAAAATATTAAATACTCAAACTGAAATCAGCTCAGATCATTTTTATAAATTAAAGAAAATAACATTGAAATTTTTACTCACAGAAGTGAATTTGAACAATTTTCATGCTGTAGGCTAAAATCACACTCTTACTGAGTCCGGTTCAGTGAGGAACTGCTTCTGTTGAGCGTCAAATGCTTAAAAAAAGAAATCTTCAGAATAAGAAATGAGAGGAAGTGGACTAGGAAGTGGAGTAAACTGCTTACAACCACAAGGTTAAATCTCACACTCACATATGTGTACACAGACAGTACTTTTTTCTGTTCTGAAAATAGTGCATCTTAAAGGAAAGGGCCATGTCTTACACCTCTCTAACAGTGCAAAATATAAAATAAGAAAAAAATAACATTATTCTTTATCAACACAAAATTGCTTGAACAAGCAGGTCAGTTTCCTCTGCTGAGAAGCGCAGAAGCCCTGCAAGACCTTTAAAATAGCAATCTGTCAAAGTCAGACTGCACCTGACTCTTAAAGGGAGAAACACTGATTGGTTTATTTCATGTTACACCCAGAACACACCCATGATTATTTAAGAGAATTAGTTCACACATTTTGTGTGCTTCGAGACACTCAAGGTGTACTTTTTCCATTGTTACGATAGCAAAGACACACTGAAAAGCCCTAAATCGCCTACAGATCTCTAAAATAGGGCCCACAAACTGTGATTTAACTTGTAACCACCAGAAGGCAGCAGAATACTAATTATATTACTAAATATATAAAAATATAACTGACAGACTAGTCAACAACCGAAATAATCATTACTTGCATCCTAACTGTTATGACTGTATGCAATTAAAAAGTAGAGTAGAGAGAGCCTGTGGTTTTTAAAATCACACTGTGCACAAAAAACTTTTTTGTTTCTTCAGCCAATTAAAACTGCAGTTATCCTATTATCCAAATATTATTTTATTTCCTTTGGCATGTTATGACAGTTCAAAATTCAGCAACACTTAATCACTTACTAAATTTAATTAAATAAAAATTTCAATATCTCTACTAGACCTGTCATAATGGTCTAAAGTGTTTATTTGTATGTTTGTTTACATATATAAAAGTAAACAGTATGTTAGGCAGTCATGCTAAAGGCCCAATCAGTGCTTCAATAACTGTGACTCCATACACACAGTCTGGACTCCAGGAGGAGTCCTCATCACTCGTCAATGCACATTTCATTTATTTGCTTTATTTACTTTAGTGTTAAGTGTTAGAAAGGTCTGTCTAATTGTCTATCTGTGCACTTCACTGTTACTGTAAGTATTTAGCATAGGTATGTCCTTATGTCTTAGTAATGTCTTGTCATGTTATCACTGAGGGATGGTGAGAAACTTATTTTGTTTACTTTGTATGTCTGGTACATGCGAATAATTGACAATAAAGCCAACTTTCACTTTACAAACATTGTTGACTTAAAAATGGTATAATTGCTTTGTTATGCTATTCTATTATTATCGTTATGTCAGTGACATTTAAAGATCTTTAAATGCTAATAATATTGTTTATCGCAATCATTTCTGGCATGATATATCAGCCCCAATCAAGCCTAATCTCTACATTGAAGATTCGTACCCTGAGCTGAAAAATGGAGGCAGCGTTTCTGTGTGTTGTGTGTGTTTGGCAGGTGGTGTGTTTAGTGACCCCACTGCTACAGCAAAGTTTGTAAAACGTATGTGTGGTTGATTGTACAGAACAGAGCTAAGCTGAGTAAACTCCACCACAGTGAAGGTGCTGCTTCTGCAGCCGTTCCGTTGCGTCACTGTGTACAGCTTCTGAAAAAGAGAGAAAAGGATTTCAGCTAAGGTGTCTACGTGACCAACACAAATATAAACATATTTACTGTTAGAACATTCAATGGGTCTGTGTATGCTTTATTACCACTATATAAATAAAAGGTGCTAAAGGTACGATTTACACTGGGAGATGTCAATTGTCTCAATTTTTCCTTTTATTAAAGATCATATAGCAACATAGCAACGTAAAAATATTAACCATCACTTCCACATAGTTTTTTGCATATATATTAATACCAACATTATCAATCATGGGCATCAGCCAATTCCACTCAGCAGCCAGATTCATAAAAGCATTCCAAATGTCAGGAATTAAAACAAAAATGAACTTCTATGAAGAAATGCTTAGTAATTTTGACAAAATCTATGAATATGCTCTTAGGGAAAGCCTTTTTTAATAGGATTGCGCGAGGCCCACCATTAAGTTAATAAAAAATAATTTAAATTCACATTCTGCTTACAAAGTGCTTACAACCACATGTCCAATCTCACACTCACATATGTACACATACACGCATGCGAGCACACAGAGAGGAAATAATGTGATTCAATTGCTTCAAACCCCCAGAGGGCAGTAGAATACAATCTCTGTGTATCACATTGTACAGCTTAAAGTTCATACAATGTAGGAGGGTAAGAAAAAGTATACTTTTTTAAACATACAATAATACCAACATTTAAATCTTGGGTGTCAGCCAATTCCGATTAGGAGCCAGATTCACATAAGCATTCTTAGGAAAATATGTCAGAAAATTTGAAAATTAATTTCTATTAAGAAATTTAAAGTCTAAATATTCTTTTAACCAAAAAAATACAATTTTCTTGAAAAAGAAAAAGAATATCTAATGCTAATTGTGTGCCAAATCACGAATACAATCACCTGTTAGCATCACTTGTTTGTATAAAATCACATTATTGTTTTTTTTTTATCAGTTTTTTTGCTCATTGTGGCTCAGATTTGATTTTTTATGGCTTTGTAAATGTGGAAAATAAGATTTTTCAAATCAGATTTGAGTCACTTTCCTTGTGTTCGTTAATTGAATACGTATCCAATCCATGGAATTTATGCGTCTTTTTGCTTTTACGTATTAGTATTAGCGCTACGTACCCACACTGCATCTCTTGGTGCAGCTGTGCAGCTATAGCTGCAAAAACAGCAAAAGCAAACCGCCTGGCCTTTTTTCACCTCCTGGACCTGAGCATGAACTTCAGAGCAGCTGTTTACTCTCCACTCCAGCAGAAGATGCTCCACATATGAGCTGCTAACTCATCCATTTCCCTTTATAAAGCTACAAGTCATCTCTCACATGAGTGTTTTTTTGCAGAAAAACAGATTTGAAAATTGTGGCTTGTAATGTGAACATAGCCTTAAGGACCAAAAAATATCAATATGTGATGTGGTCCATTTATAGTTTGTAGCAATATTTTCTCAGTTTATTTCTCATGTGCTATCTTTTATCAGTGTTTAAATTTGAATATTCTTCATATTTCCATTTGCAAAAACAAGTGAACACATTTTGGTTTCTGGCCCTGCCTTGTGTTCTTAATGTAAAAAAAAAGTTTAAATAGTGTAAACACCATATTTTCATGTTCAAATAAATACCAGATGTGAATCATTACTTTAGACACAGGTTGACTTTGTTGACAGTAGAGGAACCTGTTTAGCTGCAGTATGACCATTTGTTCATAGACGTTGGTTTAGAATGCGCTGGAAGTAAATGTTTGCTAACCAACCATGTTTGTGGGTTTTTTAGCTACACTGGACACCCAGGCCTTAGCAGTAGCGCTTGCTGCTAAATGCAAGTTAGGTGAAGCACGGAAAGCTTGTGGCTAACCAGACTGGGCTACTGAGAAAATAGTACAAAGGTCTGGAGGAGACATTAAAAAACAAAGAGTGTTTTTTGACATTGCATGGTGTTTTGTCACCTATTAAAACAGACAGTAGCGAATGCTTTTATTTTATGGGGTGCTGTTTTGCTTATGGATTATCGTACTGACATACAGTGTCAAAAAACAAAAACAAAAAAGAAAACAAACAGATTTGACATTATCTAACAACTCACCACTGATGCATGTGGACTTCAATCACATGTATTGCAATTAATAGGTCTGTCACAATATGTATTTTTAATGGATTATAAATTACCCAGGATTTATCATGATAAACAAATTTATTGTGTGTGTGTGCATTTTTGTGTTTACATATACACATACATACTGCTTTCAATAAACTCAACATATCAGATCAATCACATTAATGGTATCTCCTCACAAACTGATTGACCAGAAAGGATCCTACTCGCCCTCTCCTGCCTCATGCAGAAATAATTATCTTATTATATAAATATGTTCTGTTTACATTTTTATTAAATTACTTTAACACACTGTACACTTTAACACTGCATTTGCTTTCAACTAAACTGCCTGGTTTAGGACTACCTTAGCCTGTCTTGTGTCCCACGTTTTTAAAGCTTTTTCATGGAACCCGTATAGACATCCAATATATTGTTCAAGAAATAACTGAGATAAACCATGTTATTGTAATTTTGAGACAGTTTTAGCCTATAACGTAATTATAATTTAATATAATTAATTTACCAGGGCTCCAGACAAGGATTTGGACAAAACATCAATATTGACTAAAAAACAAAGAATATTCTGCCGATAAATTATCTTTTTGACGTATTGAAACAAAGATAAAGACAAAATTCAGACATTAAGATGACTGCATTTTTAATTTACAGATTTATTTATGGTAGAGTGCCACAATATCAACAAATGTGGAATATAATACATACACATATTACACAGTGAGCAACATGCACTGAAGCACTTATTCTCTGGGGTGCTTTAATGCTCATACTGTAGATTAAGAAAGAGTTATACAGTTTTAAAAACGTCAACAGATTTGAGATTACCTAACAACCCAATGCATTCGAAGAAAACATGTTACATGCATAAACACCTCCACCTTATTAGATACTTTAGCACCCTAACTCCAGTGCAAAACTACATACTTTACATACAAACTTATCTGGGAAGAATTTTGACAGTTTTCACTTACATGCCTACATATCATATACAGTCTTATGCAAAAATGTGGGTAACCCTGGAAAATTATGTTATATTATATTATATACTATATTACTTAAATATAAATAAGGCACATCTAAAGCATAATCAATGTTTTTTTAAACCTAAATTAATGTACAGCAAAAGGTTCATATTCACCCTTAAACATACACAGCACACAAAACAGCATTACTCAAACAGTCCAGTGAAATTTGTGTACTACCCCTTCTGTGTCAGGTAACCATCTGAGGTTGATGTCCTTCTCTGTGGGTGTTAGGATATTGGTGTAATCGCCCATTGCCCTGGTCCTCTGGTCGGTGACAGAAACTCAACCTGAGTGTACTGGAAAAATAATGAGAGGCTGGATATTATGTGGTGGATATAGCTTATTCAATATTCATGCTCTCTAATTCAGCTGTTCTGTTTACATTATTACAAGTTACTATAACACACTATACACATTAACACTTTTAGAACCTGCATCCATTACAATGGATATCATGTATTTTCTTTATTTTTAAATGTTTTGTTGTGCAGAACACTATTTGAGAGCTGTTGTCATTAAGAATAGGCCATGAACCAGTCAATGAACAAGTTAATAAACCATTAAACAGTAGAATTAGCTTAGTTCCATCCACTGCAAAAACACTGGAAAAACAGTAACAGTACTATAGCGTTTTGAGGGGGTGTAACAGTTAATTTTTTACTAATTGAATTAATTTGATTTAGAACACTATTTAATCATGTTTTTAATGTTTAGGGATGGTTTGTGTAATAAAAAGGTCAATATAAAATATTAAACACACAGCCTTCCAATGCAATGGAATAAAAAAAAAAACTATTAAATATTTTAGTTAATTACATTTATTTGCTATATAGTACAGTAGAATATTTTTTCTGTGCATTACAGATAAAAACAGCTTATTTATTTTTTATCCATAACTGGAGATAATGCAGGTCTAAAAACATTAACACTGCATTTATTTTTTACTAAATTGTCTGGTTTAGGACTACCTTAGTCTTTGTTGTATAACATGATTTTAAAGCTTTAAAGTTTCAGGCTTTTTCATGGAATCTATAGATATCTGATATATTGTAACTGTGATACAGTTACATCATAATTTTGATATCATATTAGTACAAAAATATACAAATAAATACAACAGTAATGTTAAATAAATTAATAAATATTTCAGGACTGATGATTTTCAGTCCCCTGCATTTACACCCTTTTAACAAGCAGGAAACTTGTGGAATTATTAAAAAATATTTAAAAAATTGTATAAAAAAGGGCTAAATACCCTGACCTTAATAAATAAAACACAATAAAACAGCATTTTATTTACCAGACATATACTGACTAATTCCGATTAATGTTAGTGTTATGTAATGTTAGTTTAGTGTTAATCACTAAATTAACACAAGAGATATTAGAGATTAGAGATATTAAGGTAACAAAAAATTTTGAGATTGTGTCCATATATTGTATAATAAATGCCTACCTCTGAATTCAGGAGGTCTTGTTGCTGTTGTCCGTGCTGCTGTAGATTAGAATCAGGAGTTTGGCTTTTTGAAGATCTTTTGCAGAGGCATATCAGCAGAGCTGGTGCACAGTTAAAAATATTTGTTGTATTATTTTGCTGCAACACTGCTTTGTAGGTAAAGTTGATGTGAACAGTCTTTGATTTTGTTTGAATTGATCGTGGCTAATAACATCATGTTCAGAGATATTCACTCACCAACAATTGCTGCGATGAAGATGCAGTTTAAAACAGCAGATGCTAGAATCAGACTCTGGCATGGGGTGTGATGTTGTGGATGTCCTGAAGATGATTCTACAGATAGTATAACAGTACAGTTTAGCAACAGTAACTCAATAACAGAGTAGATAACATGATTAAAGACACTCACCAGTTCTGTAAAGTCTTGTTCCTGTACTGAAATTTAGTACTTCAGATGCTGCACAGTAGTAATCCCCCAGATCTTCTTGTGTGATGTTGTGTATCAGTAAAGAGTGATTAACTGTAACTTTCCCTTTCATAGCAGTGTTGTAGAAGTAAGCTGCAATGTTTTCTCCATCAGTAAAAGAGAGTAACATCAGCTTTGGGGCACCGAACTGTCTCTGTGTATACTAGTATATTTCTGCGCTGCCTTTTCTTCTAACAAGGTCACAATGTACCAACACATTTTCTCCCAGTTCAACTTCAACAGTTTTCAAACCGTGAATTGCTTGAGAGCAAATGAGTAAATCTGCAAAGAAAGACTAATTGAATAAATAAAAGGATCACCTTTACTTCAACAGTTTTAAAATAATAATTGCTCGGGAAACTTACATATCTGAAGCTGTAAATTCTTCATGCTGCCACCTGAAAACTTTTTACAAAGTGTGTACTGTCTTTCTACTGAAGACAGCAACAGAGGAAGTGTGGCTTGTACTGACCACAGAAGCCTTTAACAAACTAATAGACATTTTCAGATGATGGCTGCAGTTGTTGTGGATCCAGATAACTTCATTAAGTTATGTTATTCATCTAGCTATACGCATATGGTGGATCCATGTTTTACAGTATAGCTTCCCTACAACTATTTCTGATTTACATTGCTGTAAAATACAAATTTAAAAGTTTCATCTTCAGCCTTGCAGTCTCACAGAGACTTTACAGTGCGCACTATTAGGGTAATTACGATCATTTCACAGTGCCGGAACACTGGCCTCTATAAGTGTTTTTATCTGGTGCTGCTGCAGGTTATTCCATTAGTGGTGATATTAAAGCACCATTTGTCGTAGTACTAACCTTATTTACCATCGTATCCTCAGTATCTTCCAAATATTAGATACACATAATTAAATCCTGCAGTTTGTAGTAGTTTGCTTAACCCCAATTTTTGGAAGAGAAAAAGTCCCTATGTTTGTTACTGGTGTTTATTCTACAACAGTACTCCACTAAAGTCCTCCTTGTGATGTGGTCAGTAAAAGTTATGGCTCACATACATGAATAACTGTAGGTTGTGTCTTTATTAAATTAATGAATATTAAACATCTTGTTTAAATTAATGAATATTTGTGTTAGATAACAGATTTGGTGTCCATGTGTTCTTAATACATAATTTATTAGAAATTCCTGCCTTATTTTGTGGGAGTTAACAGCAGAACACAATAACGCAATACTAATGTCTGTGGAGTTTTTTAAATTAATTTTGTAAAAAGAGGCAGTGTTTCTCTGTTTCCCGTGTGTTTGGCAGTTGATGTGTATAGTGACCACATGTGTGGTTGATCCTACAGAACAGAGCTAAGCTGAGTAAACTCCACCACAGTGAAGGTGCTACTTCTGCGGCCGTTCTGTTGCATGACTGTGTACAGTTTCTGAAAAAGAATACAAAAAATATTTTCCTGGTTCAATGTGGATGTCTGCATGAACGACATAATTAGAAACATTTACTGTTACACACCCTAGAAAAACTTAAATTGTATTAAATAATATTTTATTCTCCTTTTTTATAGATAATATCATACAGTAATAGAAATCATAGCAGAAAAAAGTCTTTACAGTTTTATTAAGTTTTGTAAAACACGTTTGTGTTGTTTTCTTGTGTAAGTTTTTTATAATACAATCTTATTTTAATGCGGAATTTTACAGCTACATAAACAATGCAAGACACATTTTAATTTTTTATTTTATGTTTAAATCCATGCAAAAAGTAAAAATTAGAAAAAAACTAAGCAATTGAATTAATTTGGTAACCAAGAGCTTTAGGATGGAGGAAATAGGAGGACAAAAAAGCTACTTGGAAAACTGGTAAGACACCAATAAGTCATTATTTATTCATGTAGACACTAAGAGTATAATAGTTAAAATATACTTAAAACCTTAACATTATAAACATATATATATATATATATATATATATATATATATATATATATATATATATATATATATATATATATATATGACATTATTTTTATTTCAATATTAATTACATTTATTTTGTTTTGGTAAGTCACTATTGTTTAGAGAAATCAGACAAATCTTTACAGACTTTTGCTAATGATTTTTTTAAATGGGTACATTTATACTACAGCTGTCAATTCCTTTAAAACATATATTAAAATTATTTATCACAATTAATCACATTTTCCCTTCTTACCACAAAACTTTTACAATGGAAATTTATTAATATTAACCATAATGTTACAGTAGTAGTTAAATTTCAAAAAAGTCACAAAATTAGTATAAAAGCATTAAAAATAAGAGGAAATCTTATTAACAGTGCAATGTTACTGCTAAATAACCAATAAAAAATGTTAATATGTCACCAGACTTTGTAAAACCAGTGAAATACGACAGAAAGTTAGCGGCAAAATTGATCAAATTATTAAAGAATTACAAAAAATAACATAATTTACATTCCCTGATTAACTAAGTAGCAGCAACTTAAAAGTAGCTGAATGCATGTATCAGAAAAGGTGTCAATAAATATTTGAACTATTGGATCTTTATGGAATCAAATATGGTTCTTTTATGGCTCTGCTCAACAAACAATGCCACTCTAATGTATTGTTTTATGTAGTGCAAAACAAATTTACAAATGCGAGTTACACCTAGACAATAAACGCCTTAGCCATATGCATTTGGGGGTGTTGTTGCTTTTTCCATCTTGCACCAACCTGTGATGTGCAACCCACTGTCTGAAACAAACAATGATTCTGTGTATTGATGCCCCCAAGCCCTGGTGATTAAACATGGTACTGCTGGTGAAACATTAGTGAGCAGAGCCACCGTGATTCTAGGTCAAGGGGACATGGGGACTTTCCACTATAGCATCAGCAGCACAGAGTGCATGCTCAGATTTTAACAGGGGACATGTTTTAGTGCTGATAATATCTATAGTTAAACCAGGCTTATTAAACAGCTGAAGCTTGTGTTGATGTGCTGTATCATACCTGTGCACCACTGGCCTCTTGATGCTGTGGAGATGATCTAGCCGTAGAGTCTGGCGGCTGTGGTTGGGGCTTTTGAGTCCTTTTACAATACTGAACTGTAATACCTGAAATATAGAGGTTTAAAACATAATAAAACACAATATAAATGGTCATTTTATTAAACTAAATGTTGTAGTACAGATTATCTCAACATATAAAAATGTACTGAGTGATATTATTTTAGTTTAGCAGCACATCTTGTCAGCATGCCTGTAGTATTTCTAGAAAGAAAAAAATCAGATTGGACATCAGATTCGGTATGGGACATGAAATAATATTTTCACTTTGGACAAAAACACTGAATCGATCCATCCCTATATTGGTCTTTCAGGATGGATCCACTATGAGTTATTCATTATCTACTATGACCTATTCAGTATCTGCTACGAATTACTTTGGATCCATTGTGAATTATTCATTGTCTACTTTATTATTTAGGATTCACTATTAATGTTTTAGGATATACTATGAACTATTTAAGACCCGTTTTAAAATATTCAGGATCCACTATGAATTATTCAGGTTCTACCCTGAATGATTCAATATCCACTGTGAATTATTCAGGTTCTACCCTGAATAATTCAGTATCCACTATAGAATATTCAGGTCCCCACTATAGAAAATTCACTATCTACTACATATTATTCAGTACTAATACATAAATTATTCAGGGTCTACCCTGAAAGATTCCATATCCACTGTGAATTATTCAGGTTCTACCCTAAAAGATTCTGTATCCACTATGAATTATTCAGGGTCTACCCTGAAAGATCCCAAATCCACTGTGAATTATTCAGGTTCTACCCTGAAAGATTCAGTATCCACTATGAATTATTCAGGTTCTTCCCTGAAATATTTAGTATCCACTCTAAACTATGAAAAATAAATTCAGTTCACCGCTATAAATGATTCACCGTCGACTACATATTATTCAGGATCCACTATGAAGTTTTCAGGACCTCCTATGAATAATTCAAGTTCTGTTATGAATTACTCATGGTCCACTATGAACTATTCACAACGTCTTATACATTATTCAGGACTCACAATAAATTGTTCAGTATCAAATATGTACTAATCTGTTTCTACTGTGAATTATTCAGTAGACACTATAAATTGTTCACGACCCACTTTGAAGATTTTTGCATCCACTGTGATTTATTGTGTATTAATTATGAAATGTGTAAGTGTACTTTATGTTGTTTAAAGGAAATGAGTTAAGGCACAGGATCATATATAGACTTTTAGGGTTCGAATGGTTATTATTTTCTGTAAATAGGAACCACTATGAATTAATTCTCAATCTTACACAGGTTTTTCTGGATAAATAAACATAATCTTGTAAAAACAAGGCTTTTAAATATGTTATCTGATGTATGGTCTATTAAAGATGCCAGTGCGCAGTAGTGCAGCGGCTCCTCACGCTTCTATAGCTAACACCCTTTTTGGAGATCTATCTATTTTATTATTGTATTTTTACTCTATTTTATTTGATATTTATATTTATCTGATTTAAATTTAAATTTCGTTCCACCTCACGTACCACACGTGGTAGAAATGACAATAAAACCTCCCTGAATCCTTAACTATCTAGATTAAACAACAAATATACAGCAGCATTGGGTAAAAAACACAGATTAACTGTATGTATTTCCTCTGCACTCCTCTTATAAAATACAGCCTACCTGTTACTGCGATGACCAGGATAAAGTTCAGCATGGCAGAGACAATAAATAAGATTTGTAGATGAGTAGGATTTTTTAAATTGTCATCAAGTTTGTCGTTTATCTGATTAACCTCAAGATCCTTCGTCAGATTGCTATGATCTGAAAAGATTCAACAAATTTAGATTAAGCAAACATTATTTTAGTTAATTCTGTTCTTCTTCATTCCTGCATCATTCTTGATTTTTTTAACCCTCTAAAGCTTGATATTTGTATTTGTTGAGAATAAAAAGCAGTTATAAAAAACAATGTATCAGTATAATTGCATGATCCAAGTGACTAACGTAACTCTGAGGCAACAAATCAAAAATACGTGTTTTAGGAGGTAAATGAAAACAAAACAGCCAAAATAGGCTTTAAATTGGTTTTATAAATATACTTCTATGCATTTAAAAAATATAACACAGTGTAATCATTTTTAAAAAAGTGGTTTGTAGCCAATCTATGTTAAGACAACAATTTTATAAGACAACAAATGTATATAGTAATAGTGATTTGCTCAATCACGAATAGAAGGCACTGTGCTGATATATATATATTGTACAAGCATATGCTTAGTTTATTTCTCATTCGAGTGTGGTTTTGTACATCGGATATGTTTATTGTACAGATAATGCAGAATATGAAACAATGTTTTCAGGACACAGTGTGTTTTTTTAAAGTGGACTGCCAAGATAATATTTAGAATATATATGATTAAATTATATCAAACAGATAATGCAGAGCAGGAACCATTGTTTTAGAAAAACAAAATATTCTGAGTTTGAGTTGCTTTAAATGTAAATGCACAATTAGACGTTGATGTGTTACATCTGTCACATTTATAGCAGAAGCTTTCATCATAAACAAACCTATATATACACGAACATGTAAAATTTAAGAACATTTAAGAACTTTAATTCTATTAAATGAATAAAGAAAAGTCTGTACTCACTGTCTGCATGGAGTGTGTTGTAAAGCCTGGTTCCGTTGCTAATTTTCTGTGATGAATCTGGGCTCATGCAGTAATAAATTCCTAATTCATTCACTGTGATATTTTGAATAAATAAACTACCATTGTGCTTCAGGGAGAATCTTTCTCTGAAGGCTTGGTCACCGTAAACTGCATCCGTGGACATGCTTGTGAAAGAGCGTAATATATACACTGTGGGGTGTGACCGCTTCATCAGGAACCAGTAAACATTCTCAGCTTTAATCTCACACTCTAAATTCACATTCTGATCTAAATCTACCAGCAGATCATAGAAACCATCTGCAGCTCCACAACACAGCAGCAGACCTAACAGAAGAAACAGCAGCACAAACAAACAGCAGATTAGTAATTAAACAATATGTCACACTGACAACAAAATAAAAAGAAATACCTGTTAAAGCAGCAGTATATACATTTATATCTACATGTCAGGAATGAAAGACAAAAGTCTAACTCACAGAAGCGAAGCTGAACAATCATCATGCTGTAGCCCGAATTCAGTCACTCCCTTGCCGACCCGAGCGTCAAACATAAGATTTCTTCAGCATAAGAAGTGAGAGGAAGTGGTAGTTAAACTGCTTCTGACCACACTGTTCAACCTCACACTGCAGAGGTGGCCTCACATGTGTGGAACAGCACCTTCCTACACTCTCTCGCTTTTTCTCTCTCTCTAAAACACACACAAATTCAGGAAATATATAATTCTGTAAAAAGTCAGGCCCTCATTATTTTAGTTCCTCATTTCTGTTCAGTGTCTAACTTATCAAATTGGTGCTAAAATTAAAACAGAAGCAGAACAGAACAGAAGCTTTCCTCTGCAGCGCTTATCATCTCTGAAATCAAGACCCACTGTGAAAAACTTGAGAGCTGATTATGTAGGTGTGTACTGAGGGGAATGTCCATTAAATAGAGAACGTTTTGCATGTTTTTAAAGGTCTATTCCATTGTTTTTTTTTTAAAACACTGCTATATACCGCTCTGGAAAAAATAAGAGACCACTAAAAATGATACGTTTATTTGATTTTACCAAATTGAAAACCTCTGAAATATAATCAAGAGGAAGATGGATGTTCACAAGCCATCAAACCAAACTGAACTGCTTGAATTTTTGCACCAGGAGTAAAGACATAAAGTTATCCAAAAGCAGTGTGTAAGACTGGTGGAGGAGAACATGATGCCAAGATGCATAAAAACTGTTTTTAAAAACTAGGGTTATAACACTAAATATTGATTTCTGAACTCTTAAAGCTTTATGAATATGAACTTGTTTTCTTTGCATTATTTGAGGTCTGATAGTTAAAGTTCTGGATCTCTTTTGTTATTTCAGCCATTTCTCATTTTCTGCAAATAAATGCTCTAAATGACAATTTTTATATTTTGATTTGGGAGAAATGTTGTCCGTAGTTTATAGAATAAAACAACAATGTTAATTTTACTCAAACATCTATCTATAAATGTATTTGTTTTGTACACTCTCAGCGTCCGCTAGTGTCTCACCAGTGTATTCACTTTTACAACGTGATGACTCCTATGTTTCCACTTCTTTTAAAATATATATTTAAGCAGTGATGCCTCCTATGTTTCCACTGCTTTTGGAATATTTACATTTGACAGCTACTTCTAAATAAGGCACAAAAGTATCAAGATTATCAATAATCACTCCTTTATATCACGTCGTGTGTACAAATCTTTCCTGAGCCGGATTATAGACTTTTATTTACTCCTTATTCCCCACGTTTAATCAGTGAACGACCGCTAAACGCTAGAGGTCGCCCACGAGTGAGTCCTCAATGAATGGGGTAAATGAAGCTAAAAACTCAAATTAAAACTAGTTATAAACTATTTATTCGAAAGTTTCGTTCTTTTTCAAAAAACAGATTGTAGTATTTTGCTTAAATAGCAAAGAAAACATACCTGTAATATTTATTTTTTCTACATCTAACAGGTTTTATGCAGTGAAGACGTTTGCATGTCTGCTGCTTTGAGCTGATTGGTTGCTGAACCGATTAACTTGAATGAATTTGATAAATCGAAATATGAATTATTATAAAGTAATGCGATTTTCAAAATGAAATATAAAGAATGTACATCTTTACATATATAAGCTGCAGAGTGAATCTCAGTAGAAAAGTAGGTGTTATTTGCTTCTGTCAGAAACCTGTAAAGAACTTTTATGTGGCAGTGTTTTTTATAGTTTACACTTTTTCTTATATTTAACCGAAATTTCAGGAGGTTTTATTATGTTTACTCCATGTTTAATATAAAAGATACATGTTAAAAGGGGGCCGCTTTCTATTCATAAAAAAACTAAATACAAAAAATTATTTAAAAATTAATTTAAAGGAAGCAATAGCTTGACCACTTTAAAGTGTGAAGTTTGCTGTTTACAAATAAAAAAATGAAGTTGTTATCTAAGAGATAAAAAGAGATAAATATTTTTGACACTATAGCCCAGCCCTATGCTGGAGATACAGGAGCACATTTAAAACGTTTATAAATGGAGTTTAAAACCTTTAAAATTGTGTCTATGTCTATGGCGCTGAAACATTTGATATTGTTCTGTTTTGAGGAAATTATAATCTTTTTATTAAAATGATAAAACATTTAAAAACATTTCACTTGGAAGCGCCCTCTGGTGGTCTAACAAATCCAGTAAAGATCCTTAAGTGGGTATTCTTCTGTATAGAAGTTCTCCAACTGTACCCAGCTATCATGTTTATTCTAGTAGAATGTGGCTAATAAAACTCACCATTATCAGCCAAGTATGTATTGCTGCAGACTGGGCTTACCTCCAAAGAGGAGGGGCTTACCTCCAAATCAGAGCCGGCTCTGCTCCAAATGAGAGGTCCATAGCTCCAAAGAGGAGGGGCTTACCTCCAAATGAGAGGTCCATAGCTCCAAAGGGGAGGGGCTTACCTCCAAGTGGGAAGTCCACCAGCAGCATACGGCTCGAGACTGGGAGCGCGTTTGTGCGCGAGACCTCTCTCACCACGGCTCCGGCGAATGTCATAATAAAAGTCTTCCGTGATTATTATTAATACTATTATTCTATTACATCAAATGTAATGTTATATAGAATGTACTATCACATCATATTATATTATATTATATTATATTATATTATATTATATTATATTATATTATATTATATTATATAAAAGTCTACATCGTGAGACAGGGAGACCTCACTCAACACAGCTCCATTTCTCTGCCAGATGCCACAAAAAAGTCCTCCGTGATTAAATGGCTCATGGATGTCAATAATTATATTAGTCAACAATTAATGATTATTTATATTTCTTAAATGTCAATATAATAAAATACGTGTAGTGTGTATGTATTTATAATATTATTGGCTATAAATAACCAACTGCCTTTATTATTTAGATCTTTACTATTTTATAATTTGATCGTTTTAAATAAATAAAATGTGGTTGCAATGTGCACAACATGCTTTTAGACTATTAGATAATGCATTTTAAAAGAAATAAACATGTAATAAACGAAATATTTTAATTAATTAACCTTTGGGGTTATTTACAAGCACAAAACGTCGTGAAAAACACCATCCCGCGTAACACCAAGCACCATCCTACTTGGAGGTAGGCTCCGCCTGTTTGGAGGTATGTTCCTCCCCTTTGGAGGTGCTCCAGGCTGCAGCTATAGACCATTTTAATGAGGAAAACAATAACAAAGCTACTGCATGTCTGTTCCTTCGACGCTTCAGGTGGCGCTATTTTCAAGTATACAGCTGTCAAAATGACGAGCGCATATTTCGCAAGTATCCCGAAAACAGAGCAAACATATGGTCAAAAATTAGTAAAAAGTGATCAAACCTCTTCTCCTGATCCTTTTGATAAGGATTTAAGAGGGACTTTTTTCCTCTGATTTAAAACGCTTGCCAGAGGTGAACTACCCAGATGTGATACCTGCCTTGTTAAAACGGAGGCAGTGAAAGCGCACCGCAGTTTCGGCGCATATAATTACTTTCTCAGTGGAAAAGTTGGGAATATTTGTAGGTTTGTAGCTAAGAAGGAGGAAGAAGTTGTGAGCGGACACTGTAACTGCATGGCAGGTTAGCAGTGTAAAAAACGAAAGCAGGCGTGTTTACTGTGTAGGACCAAAAATGACATAAGTATAAATAAATAAATGAATAAATAAATAAATGTTGACATAAATAAATGCACATATAAATGAATAAATAAATATATAAATAAGAAATGGATTTATTAATTAATTCATTTACCTATTCAAATGTTTGTGCATGTATTTATTTATTTATATATTTATTCATTTATATGTGAATTTATTTATATATTTATTCATTTCAACATTAATTAATTTATTCATTTATGTATCTATACATTTATATGTGTATTAATTTTTACTTATGTAGTTTTTGGTCCTCCATAGTTTAATTACTTGTTTAAAGAACAATTTGACCTGATTTTCAATGTTTGTGACTCTCAGATTAGGTGAAGTTTGCATTCATGTTAAATTAAAAAGTTACGTCCACTGTTTAGAACACTGTTTACCGCTAAACGGCAGTGTCCTAGGAACAGCTACGTCACTTCCTACGCTCATGAATATTCTTCTGAAAAGGTATATACCGTTCTCTTATCAGCACGGTCTTTAACTGTCGCCACTTTTGAGCTGCCTGTAAATTGCTTAATAGCTGGAATAATATTCCATTTTACGGCTGTATTTAATATATATTAACAGGAATTTTAGTTAAATAGTATATTTTATGTGTATCTCTGGTTCAGGCGAGCTGACGGGCGCACGCGCTTAAAATCACACTTTTCAAATTCAAAAATTAACGGAAATCCAACGGATCAGCGCGAGCCCAGAAAATCTGAGGGACATTCAGTGATTCTCTATATAAATCACGTTAAACTCGCTTAATTTGCTTTAGTTGTTTAGAAATAATTTGTTTTAAAACGCTATAGTTACCGTAAAACCCCCGTAATGTTCTTTACACAACGTTTGTGAGATTTTTTTTCCTCAGTTTACCTCACAGGATCAGCTAACTAACTAGTTAGGTACAGATAAGCTAGGTTAACAAGTTAGCTTAGCTAGCTAACCAGTGCTATCCAGCTAAAGCTTCACTGCTAGTCAATAAGGTGAGTTAGCGTTAACTGATGGTAAAAAGAACTTAAAGAAGAATGAATGATCTAAAATGGGACAGTGTAGATAACCTATCCTAGCTAACCTTTTATTTTCCTATTTTATCTGAGCTCTAGCTTTGAAACCACACAATTCAAATTAGCAACTTCAGTGATAAAGAAATGTACAAACTGTTTGAATGTGCTATTTTTTTATACATTCTCTACACTTTTTCTTATATTTAACTGAAATATCAGGAGGTTTTATTATGTTTACTCCATGTTTAATATAAAAGATACATGTTAAAATGGGGCCGCTTACTATTCATAAAAATGAATGTAAAGGAAGCAATAGCTTGACCATCACTTTAAAGTGTGATGTTTGCTGTATCATTTTGTATCATTAACATTACTCTTAATTCCCTCTACTTATTTTTCTTTTGTAAAGGAGATAAGATAAGGAGATGTAATGGCTAGCAAATATTACCTGAAAATATAAGCTGCGTCCAGAAACCTTTGCTACTCTTCCTCTCCTCCTCCTTTCCTCATTTTACTCCTCCTCTCTTCCTCCTGTTTTAATTTTCCTTTCTTTATCCTCTTCCATTCCTTTTCCTCCTCTCCTCCTCCTCCTTTCCTACTCCCCCTTATTAACTTTTATTCTATTTTTCCGTTCCACCTTAAATTCTGCCTCTGGCATCTGTTGCACCATTTAAGGTGGACCAGGTAAGTTCATTTAGGTTTAATGCTTGTTATAAAGACAGGTCTTGTCTTTATTTGTTTATGTGAACACACGGTAAGATTCGAAATACAAAAGAAATATATGTGTTTATCGCGTGAGAAAGTGAAAAGTGGTTATCTCAAAATCTTCTCAGAGAAGATTATTTCCTGATTTTGAAAATGGAGGCAGTGTTTCTCTGCTTCGTGTGTTTGGCAGTTGATGTGTATAGTGACCACAGGTGTGGTTGATCCTACAGAACAGAGCTAAGCTGAGTAAACTCCACCACAGTGAAGGTGCTGCTTCTGCGGCCGTTCTGTTGCATCACTGTGTACAGCTTCTGAAAAATAGATAGAAAAAAATAGAAAAAAAGACTTACATGATTCAATGTGGATGTCTGCATGAAAGACACAATTAGAAACATTTACTGTTACCCACCCTAGATAAACTTAAAATGTTTCATATTATTAATAGAATAATATTTGTAGAGCCCTGTAATATCATTTAATTTATACTGGCAGATGATATTGAATGTATTTTTTCCATTTTTTTATAGTTAATATCATACAGTGTTAAAAAAATCATCTCATTTTTTGGATCATCACACAAACAAAAACAAAAAAACTTGCTGAGCAGCGCAATAATATACAAGCTGCTAAGTAAACAAAAAACAGTAATAGGCCAGCAAAATTTGAGGTCAATGTTACTTTTATTCTTTTACATTTAATATACATTATTAAAAGCTTAACCCCACTATTCAAAACTCCAAAAACTTTCAGCCCATCAACCCATGATTTGCTTTGATTTAATTCACAATTAATTTAATTCACAATTTATTCATGACTTATAAGCATTGTATTGAGGAAAAATGAAAACTATCCAAGTTAATATAATCTTCTCATGCAAAATCCACTGTTTGGACAGGGCAGCTGCATTAGACATACTATAAAATACATATTCTCCATTATGCATAATGTCATATTTATACATTGCAATATCTTAGTGTTCCAGTACATTGTTACACCACTAAGTAGCAGAGTTACAGATGATGACTAGGTGTGTGTGTGTAGACAAACATTTAATCTGCTGGACTCTTCATTCTGCTGTAAACCGCTGTTTGGAGACCCTCTGCAGTGGCTTATTATGAAACCTGCAAAAGCAGAAAATCAAACAGGGGTCACTCTTTATTACTCTCAAATCAATACTACCAAATACAATGCAGTACAATACCAAAACAATGCAATATCAAAAACATAATGCAATATAAAATCTAATGCATTTTGTTAATTAATATTTATAAAGCCTATTCCAACAAGTGTCAGTTGTCCTTAAGGGTGCATTTGTTTAGCAGCTGACACGCGCTGAAACAAGACTTCATAAGTGTATAGATGTGTATGTCAGGTATCCTAAAATACACAGCACTGTTAGTGTTAAAACTTAACACTGTGACTTTTAATATAACCCGAGGGGCCCGTGCTCAAGACGTCTCGTGATTCTCAGTGCTATATTTCACCCCATCAGCAATATACTTTGCAAATATGTCTACAGTAATGGGTAGTAATACAGATCACTAAAATAGGGCACTAACAGTGTTGATTTAACTGAATGTGAACACAAATAAAGAAAATATAACTCACCTGTTACAGTAATTAGCAGAATGCACATCATCAGGCAAGACAGGATAAGAAAACTTTTCCAAAGTCTGATCTCTTCATCTTTATGTTGTATCTTATTCCGCAGCTGCTGATTCGTTTCCGTTTGGTTGTGATGGTCTAAACAAAAAGGTCAGGAAAATTACAGTTTTCCAAACTTTATAAAATTAAATATCAGCTTAGTTTTATATGAAAAGTTAATGTAGTGCTTAAAGTGATATCCCAAAAAATTTCTTATAACCATATTTTAAGCCGTTTGCATTATACACAGTGTTTATTACAATATTTTGACACGCAGACTAAAAGCATCTCTTGCATTGTGTTCTTAACTATTAGAACGTGATGCATTTGTCTACTGAAACAGGAGTAATTACATACACATACACTCTTTCAAATGAAATGTGCCGTTAATGTTCTTTAGGCACATATGATATTCATTATATGTTCAAAAAGCCACAAAAAATTGTCATATTGCCCACCCCAAAGTCAATTTATTGCACAACTGTTATGTTGTAATGTTTAAGGATCACAGCTATAGAACTCCTTCTCTTACACAAAAGCATATTTATGGCTATTAAAGCATTGATGTCGATAAACTTTACCTTACATTTTTATGTATAATTTGTATTTAGTTTTTAATTTTTTACATTTTAAATTGTTGTGAACCTTTTTTAATCTGTCTTGATTTAATCAAGTTTGCTCTTCAATATGTATGATTAAGCATTTTATAGCAATAGTGCTTAAATTTATTAAGATAGCAAAACAGTGCTGGATTGAATTACAGATTTTACAAATAATTTAGTATTTTTTAATGATTAGTACAGCTACAGGCCATAACTACTACAGCATACTGTATTCTGCTGGACTCTTCATTCTGCTGTAAACTGGATTTTGACTGAATACTGTTGTTTGTTTTACATGGGTTATGCGTTGTCAAATTATTAATTACTTAATAATTCAGTAATTTAGTTACATGAGTGCAAAACTGGTAAAGATGTTAATTTGAGCATGTAGACCCAATTATGTTTTGTAAAAATGCTAAATGCATTTTAAAAGATTTATTGTCCTAGAAATGATTGTAATAAATTGCTGTTTTTTTTTTTTTACTGTTGTAGGCCATATTCATATGTAAAAAATGTAATTACGGCCCTAGTGCTAAAGGATTATTAATTTTGCTGTTAAAAGTTGTTTGTTTGTTTATATATTTTGTGTTTCATAGTCCAGCTGTTGTCATTGAGTCGACTGTAGACATATTTAAAATTAAATTCTTCATATTTTAAGGACCCTGGGTTTAAAAAAGCAAACAAGAGAATCAAAAATCTTTCTCTAAACCTAAAGTAAATAGATATCTGGAGATAAGGGACATCTTCATAATACTTATTTCCATTTATAGCTCCAGTTACTGTAATCTAAGCCATGTATATACACTTTTTATTTAAAGGTTAAATGTACTTACCGTCTGCATGCAGTTTGGAGTGAAGTCTGGTTCCATTACTAATTTTCTGTGATGACTCTTGGTTCATGCAGTAATAAATTCCTAATTCATTCACTGTGATATTTTGAATAAATAAACTACCATGGTGCTTCAGGGAGAATCTTTCTCTGAAGGCTTGGTCACCGTAAAGTGCATCCGTGGTCATGCCTGAGAAAGAGCGTAATATAAACACTGTGGGGTGTGACGGCTTCATCAGAAACCAGTGAACATTCTTTACACTAATCTCACAGTATATAGTCACACTCTGTCCTAAATCTACCAGCAGATCATAGAAACCATCTGCAGTTCCACAACACAGCAGCAGACCTAACAGAAGAAACAGCAGCACAAACGAACAGCAGATAAAAAAATATTAAATACTCAAACTGAAATCAGCTCAGATCATTTTTATAAATTAAAGAAAATAACATTGAAATTTTTACTCACAGAAGTGAATTTGAACAATTTTCATGCTGTAGGCTAAAATCACACTCTTACTGAGTCCGGTTCAGTGAGGAACTGCTTCTGTTGAGCGTCAAATGCTTAAAAAAAGAAATCTTCAGAATAAGAAATGAGAGGAAGTGGACTAGGAAGTGGAGTAAACTGCTTACAACCACAAGGTTAAATCTCACACTCACATATGTGTACACAGACAGTACTTTTTTCTGTTCTGAAAATAGTGCATCTTAAAGGAAAGGGCCATGTCTTACACCTCTCTAACAGTGCAAAATATAAAATAAGAAAAAAATAACATTATTCTTTATCAACACAAAATTGCTTGAACAAGCAGGTCAGTTTCCTCTGCTGAGAAGCGCAGAAGCCCTGCAAGACCTTTAAAATAGCAATCTGTCAAAGTCAGACTGCACCTGACTCTTAAAGGGAGAAACACTGATTGGTTTATTTCATGTTACACCCAGAACACACCCATGATTATTTAAGAGAATTAGTTCACACATTTTGTGTGCTTCGAGACACTCAAGGTGTACTTTTTCCATTGTTACGATAGCAAAGACACACTGAAAAGCCCTAAATCGCCTACAGATCTCTAAAATAGGGCCCACAAACTGTGATTTAACTTGTAACCACCAGAAGGCAGCAGAATACTAATTATATTACTAAATGTAATTGCCATCGAAGTAAATAAATAACAGATTAATAAATATTAGGTTAAAAATATAGAGTTCATAAATATATACATTTATAGTCACAATAGTTTAATAGTAAAGCATAATTTCATATATTTCATGTATATTGTTTGTTTTGATATGGGGGAATAAGTCTTCATTAAGGGAGGAACCAAAGTTTGCTGCTGCAGGTTGCTGGGGTGTTACTTTTGAGAGTTGCTACGTGACACTCAGGACCAAGCTAGCAGGCAGACACCTCGCTGAATTCTCTGTCTGAGATCAGCAATGATAAAAGGAGTCTGGATAAAGTGCATAGTGCATTGAAGGACTGAAGATTTCTAATTTTCTCTCAAGGGAAAGCGGCCAATGAGGTACATCTGTGTTCTTGTTACTGTTATGTTTGTAAGACTGTAAAGATGTAATGTGACAAATTCTGCTGAGTCATGTAAAAGTATGGTCGCGTTGTTCCTTTGATGTCTTTACGTGGAAATAATTTGCATTTATTTCTTTCTTTTTTTGTCTGTATGTCAACAGTTCTCACGGCATGTTATCATGCTCTTTGTGTGATTAAAGCCCGTAACGTAAAGAACCATTTGATTCGTGATTTCGACTTGAGAGGAAGTTACAGTGAGAACTCAGCCACTGCGACATGAGGGGAGAGCGTGACCAGCAGCCAGAAAGGAGCCAGCGCACGCAACCGTCTCTCGTCGTCGGAGCTGTGAAGATGATCGGGGTTTTGGCGGAGCCACTTGTCAAAGGACAGTATGCAACCTGCCGGTAACCTAAGAAAGGTGTGATTATGCCAACGAGAAGCACGTTTGTGCCAAGTTAATGGTGAACATTGGAGTAGCCTCTACACCTGCCTCAACTACTCTTTGAGTTTGAGGATTCAGTCAGACTGATCGTATTCGTCACAAGATAAGGATTTGCATATTTAATTAAGGATTGCTTGCTTGTTTTAAGTGTAACTAAGGGTTACTGTGATAACATTTCTAATTTTCTACATATCTGTTGCTGTGATATTTGAATGTTTATAGGTTCAGCGTTAAGCACCATTAAGTTGTTCTGAGAAATATTAGTTTGAAGGAGTACTGTGGTATTTGCTTATTTGCAGTGATTTTAAGTTTTTAAAGGGTGCTCTCATTTAATATTCATCTAGCATAGTGTAGCGTATCTTGTCATATAGGGGATTTAAGCTGTTACTTGACATTCAAGTTGGTGTGATCTGATGTAAATATAATTATTTCATTTATTGGTTTTATATTTTACATTTGGATTGCACAGAACAGCCTTTAAACATAGGCTAAAGGATAACGAGTGTAACTGATTTAATGTACAAGCTAAGCTAATTACTGCTATTTAAGGCTACTTAAGGGTACTTATTAAACTCGGTTTCTTAAGTTACTAAAATACTAAAATTCTTAATATACTAAAATAGTTGATAAAGACATTGCAATCAAAATGCAATACCCGGAAGTCACTCATGAAGAGGAGGAGTCTGTTAGTGATGAACCTTTAGAAGAAAGTCCTGCAAAGGAAACTGGAGTGAATACAGAACCTGGTGTTACTGAAGACAAGAGAAAAAGGAAACTTACTGAAAAGGGTCAGGAGCTGCACAATGAAAAATTAAAAAAACTACAACGCAATTTTGACAAAACATACGAGAAATGGAAAGCTCTCGCCAAAGAGGCTAAAAGGGCACTCACCTTACCCAACTCAAACGACGTTCTACGTGAACACCAAATTCAAATTCACGTTGCTGATATAGACGTAAAGGAACGCTATGAGGATGTTCGCAAACACAGTGTCCCGGACGCAGATACCCGACGTCGGGTAGACACCTGTGATGCTGTATCAAAACAACTCATTGAACGACTACAGGTTCTACAGGCTGAAGATGCAGATAAGCATTTATCCACTGTACAAGCACCATGGGGTAACACTGGCTCAGTTTTTTCATGTAAAAAAGACGAAGTGTCCATGTTGAGCCACCCTATCTCTGGACGTGTTTCAAAACGCTCAAGTGTGTCCTCCACAAAGATGCAGGAGGCAGAAGCGGAGTTTGCTGCAACTAAAGCTACCTTAAAGGTTGGAAGGAACAGGAAGAAAAGGAGCTTGAAAGGCTTGAGGCTGAGAACAGGAGGCAGTTAGCGCAGCAAGAAGCAGAAAATGCTCAAAGACAGAAGTTACTAGAAGAGAAGCGCAGACAGTTAAAGCGTTTGGAAGCAACTAAAAGAATGAATGCTGCAAAGGCAAGACTGCGAGTCTACGAACGAGACGTAGGCTCAGATGAAGAAATATCAGATCTTCTTCATAACCATAACATGTCAGATCTTCCGCTTAAAGCTAATGCCCTTCCAAGGTACAGTATGCCTTCACAGCCTGCCAGTAGACTCCCCACCATGAATTATGAAGCTCCAAGGCCTACTTCTCAAGTTGCTCGTCCCACTTCTCACGAGAATAACACAACAATGCTTGCTGAAGCGATAGCAGAGTCCATAAACCCAAGCCGCCTTCCAGTGCCAGAGCCGCCGATCTTTAGCGGAGACCCAATAAGATACAAGGACTGGAAAATGTCTTTCCTAACCCTTATAGGCCGAAAGAACATTCCCATAAATGAAAAAATTTACTACCTCCGCAAGTATGTCACTGGAGCTGCAAAGAAGGCGATTGAGGGTTATTTCCTGGTGGGCACTGAGAAAGCCTATGATTCAGCATGGGACATATTAGAAGAGCGATACGGCAACTCCTTTGTGGTGGCTAAAGCTTTCCGCGACAAGCTGAATTCATGGACAAAGATTGGACCCAAAGACAGCATCGAGCTGAGGGAATTTGCAGACTTCCTGCAAGGCTGTCAAGCTGCCATGGGTCATATTAAAGGTCTTGAGATCCTAAACGACTGCAGTGAAAATCAAAGAATTCTCAGCAAGCTCCCTGACTGGCTCACGGCCAGGTGGAACAGAAAGCATAGCTATGTCTAACCAAGTTATGCACAATGGGAATAGCACATATGCATCCACAATAGTGCCAGTTTGGCTGTCAACGACAAAAAACCCAGATGTCGAAGTTCTGATATACGCTCTGCTGGACAGTCAGAGCGATAGCACCTTCATCTTACATGAAAGGGCAGAGGCTCTTGATACACAGATGGATCCAGTGCAATTAAGGCTTTCCACTTTAGCATCTAAACAGACTGTAATACCAAGTCACAAGTTAGCTGGGTTGCAGGTCAGAGGTTTTTACTCCTCCAAGAAAATCCCTCTTCCTGTGACTTATTCGCGAGACTTCATCCCTGCTAGTCTGAGTCACATTCCCACACCCAAGACAGCAAGAGCATGGTCTCACCTAGAGCACCTCGCTGAAGAGATCGCTCCTCTGATAGACTGTGAGATCGGTCTGCTCATAGGGTACAATTGTTCTCAAGCCCTGTTGCCAAGGGAAATTGTATCAGGCAAAGATGATGAACCCTTCGCAGTAAGGACCGATCTTGGCTGGAGCATAGTTGGATGTGTTAATCCCTGTGTCGACTATGGAGACGCTATTGGAAGCAGCCACAGAATCATTGTGAAACAAGTCACACCAGAGGTACAGTCAGATAGTGACCTAACAAGTCAAGTTCAGTACATATGCAGAACTCAAGTCAAGGAGGTCATTGTTCCGACAGATGTGCTGAAAGTGCTTGAATTGGATTTCAGCGAGAGGAATGTAGAAGACGCTCATTTCTCTCAAGATGACCTTCTCTTCATCACGAAAATGGAGGAGGGCATAAAGACACAAAGAAATGGAGCGCGCGAAATGCCATTGCCATTTAAGGAAGATAGGCCGCATCTGCCTAACAACCTCAAGTGTGCAAATCATCGCCTCCGGTGTCTGAAAAGGAGATTTGAGAAAGACAAGAAATATCACGAGGACTATGTTGCATTCATGAAGGACATCATATCCTGTGGAGATGCCGAGAAGATTCCAGAAAGTGAACTCCAACGGGACCCTTGCTGGTACATTCCACACCACGGAGTCTACCACCATCAGAAACCAGAGAAGATCCGCGTGGTGTTTGACTGTTCAGCAAAGTTCGAAGGAGTGTCACTCAATGACTATCTACTCACTGGACCGGAGTTGACAAATTCTTTAGTAGGAGTCCTCTGTCGATTCAGGAAGGGCCCAGTAGCCGTGATGTGCGACATTGAGCGCATGTTTCACCAGTTTCGGGTCAGAGCAGAAGATCAGGACTACCTCAGGTTCCTTTGGTGGGACAACGGTGACATCGAGTCAGAACCATCAGTTTACCGAATGAAGGTGCACCTATTCGGTGCAGCCTCGTCACCCGGCTGTGCCAACTACGGCCTTAAACACGTCGCCGCACAAGGACGAGGTCGATTTAGTGAAGCAACAATCCACTTCATCGAAAGAAACTTTTACGTTGACGATGGCCTGATAAGTGTCTTAACGTCGGAAGAAGCCATAAGGTTGGTTTCTGAAGCCAGACAGCTCTGCAGCTCTGGAAGGTTGCGCATCCACAAGTTCGTTTCTAATTGCCAAGAGGTGCTTGCATCCCTCCCAAAAGAAGAGTGTGCAGATGCGTCAAGAAGTCAAGACCTGGCTCTGGGTGAACCCCAGATGGAGAGAGCGCTAGGCGTTAAATGGTGCGTCACGTCAGACCACTTCAGCTTCCGAGTGGTGGTGGACAAATGCCCACTCTCTAGAAGAGGAGTGTTGTCGACTGTAGCCTCCATCTTCGACCCCTTAGGCTTTGTCGCTCCCTTTATTCTGATCGGGAAGCAAATACTGCAGCAAATGTGCCGTGACAAGGTCGGATGGGATGATCCGCTGCCAGACGATCTGAGACCACGGTGGGAGTCCTGGCTCCTGGACTTGAAGAACCTGGCAGACATCAAGTTTCAGCGATGTTATCTCCCATCAGAGTTCAAGCAAGTCCAAAGGTACGAACTACATTACTTCTCCGATGCCAGTGTCCATGTACTTACCTGCGGGTCATTAGCGAAACAGGACAAATCCACTGCTCCTTAGTGATGGGCAAAGCTCGTGTGGCCCCCACTAAGGTCACAACTGTGCCAAGACTCGAGCTGTCGGCAGCCGTCGTAGCTGTACGCATGAGTGACATGCTCAGAAAGGAGCTAGAAATAGATGCTAAAGAAGTCTTTTGGACGGACTCAAAGGTCGTCCTTGGATACGTGAACAATGATGCAAGAAGATTCCACGTGTTTGTGGCAAATCGCATCCAGCGGATTAAAGACAGCACCAGACCAGATCAGTGGAGACATGTGAGCTCAGGAGACAATCCTGCCGATCATGCATCGAGAGGCCTGCGGGCAAAGGAGCTCATTGCCTCCAACTGGTTCTCTGGTCCTGATTTTCTCTGGTGTGAAGAACTTCCCAGTGGAAACATTGAGGTGGAAGATGTAGCCGCTGAAGACCCTGAAGTACGCAACGTCTTCGTACACAAGGCTTTAGCTACAGAAGACTCACTGCTGAATCGCTTCCTTAAGTTCTCCTGCTGGACAAGATTGGTCAAGGCCATCGCTCGTCTCATACGACTCGCTAAGGAGCTAAAGGGTTCAATCCCAAGAACCAATGAAGCCACCAGTCTACAGGAGAGAAGCAATGCTGAAACTACAATCATTAGTCTTGTTCAGGGAGAAGCTTTCACGGAAGAAATCCAAACTCTCCAAAATGGGAAGATGCTCGTTAAAACCAGTAAGCTACACAGACTGAACCCTTTCCTTGACGAACAGGGAATCCTCAGGGTGGGAGGTCGACTGACGCATGCTGATTTGCACTATCACATCAAACATCCAGCCGTTTTACCTGCTAAGAGTCACATAACAAGATTGCTCATTCAGCATCATCATCAACAAGTGCAACATCAAGGACGTGGCATAACAGTGAACAGGCTACGAGCCAATGGATTTTGGATACTTGGATGCAGTCATGCTGTGTCGTCCTGCATTAACAAGTGTGTCAAGTGCAGAAGGTTCAGAAGGTCTACAGAGAATCAGAAAATGGCGGACTTGCCGCGTGACCGCATGGAAGAAACACCTCCATTTGCGTATTGCGGAATAGACTGCTTCGGACCGTTCCATGTTAAGGATGGAAGGAAGGAGTCGAAGCGCTATGGCCTGCTGTTTACATGCTTATGCTCTCGTGCAGTTCACATAGAGCTTCTTGAAGAGATGACCACAGACTTTTTCATCATCGCTCTGCGTGCCTTCATAGCCATACGTGGCAATGTTCGACAACTCCGCTGTGATCAAGGCACCAATTTCGTCGGTGCCAGGCGCGAGTTTGCAGAAGCCTTGAAGGAGATGGATCAAGAACGCCTTAAGATACTGGGCTGTGAGTTTGTCATGAATCCACCATCAGCAAGCCACATGGGCGGTGCCTGGGAAAGGCAAATTCGGACAATAAGAAGTGTGCTTATGTCTATCTTGGATCAGTCCTCCAATCGTCTCGATACTGCATCATTGAAGACATACTTCTATGAAGTAATGGCAATCATTAACAGTCGACCATTAACAGCTCACTTACTGAATGATCCTACGGGACCGCAGCCTCTTTCACCTAATCATATACTGACAATGAAGTCCTCCGTTATTCTTCCACCACCTGGAAAGTTTGAAAGAGAAGACCTCTATCTTCGGAAGAGGTGGCGCAAGGTCCAATACTTAGCCAACGAGTTTTGGTCCAGATGGTGCAAGGAATATCTGCTGAACTTACAACCACGTCAGAAATGGCAACGAAAGCGAAGGAACGCCAAGGGCAATGATATAGTGATCGTGCAAGATGACGCTGCCCCAAGAACTGAGTGGAAATTGGCAAGGGTCACAATGGTCTATCCTGCAGAAGATGGTTGCGTAAGGAAATTGCAACTGCTGATCAGTGATTCAACTTTGGATAAAGAAGGGAAACGCATTGGGAAGCCAGTGTACTTGGAGAGACCCATCCATAAGACGGTCACTCTGATTGAAGCAGAGTGATGCTGCCACGTTTTCAGACGATGTGCCTTATCATCTAGTGCTAGCATAGTATGTAGGTTTGAGTAAAATCACAAGTGATTTGGTGGGAGTGTAATTGCCATCGAAGTAAATAAATAACAGATTAATAAATATTAGGTTAAAAATATAGAGTTCATAAATATATACATTTATAGTCACAATAGTTTAATAGTAAAGCATAATTTCATATATTTCATGTATATTGTTTGTTTTGATATGGGGGAATAAGTCTTCATTAAGGGAGGAACCAAAGTTTGCTGCTGCAGGTTGCTGGGGTGTTACTTTTGAGAGTTGCTACGTGACACTCAGGACCAAGCTAGCAGGCAGACACCTCGCTGAATTCTCTGTCTGAGATCAGCAATGATAAAAGGAGTCTGGATAAAGTGCATAGTGCATTGAAGGACTGAAGATTTCTAATTTTCTCTCAAGGGAAAGCGGCCAATGAGGTACATCTGTGTTCTTGTTACTGTTATGTTTGTAAGACTGTAAAGATGTAATGTGACAAATTCTGCTGAGTCATGTAAAAGTATGGTCGCGTTGTTCCTTTGATGTCTTTACGTGGAAATAATTTGCATTTATTTCTTTCTTTTTTTGTCTGTATGTCAACAGTTCTCACGGCATGTTATCATGCTCTTTGTGTGATTAAAGCCCGTAACGTAAAGAACCATTTGATTCGTGATTTCGACTTGAGAGGAAGTTACACTAAATATGTAAAAATATAACTGACAGACTAGTCAACAACCGAAATAATCATTACTTGCATCCTTACTGTTATGACTGTATGCAATTAAAAAGTAGAGTAGAGAGAGCCTGTGGTTTTTAAAATCACACTGTGCACAAAAAACTTTTTTGTTTCTTCAGCCAATTAAAACTGCAGTTATCCTATTATCCAAATATTATTTTATTTCCTTTGGCATGTTATGACAGTTCAAAATTCAGCAACACTTAATCACTTACTAAATTTAATTAAATAAAATTTTCAATATCTCTACTAGACCTGTCATAATGGTCTAAAGTGTTTATTTGTATGTTTGTTTACATATATAAAAGTAAACAGTATGTTAGGCAGTCATGCTAAAGGCCCAATCAGTGCTTCAATAACTGTGACTCCATACACACAGTCTGGACTCCAGGAGGAGTCCTCATCACTCGTCAATGCACATTTCATTTATTTGCTTTATTTACTTTAGTGTTAAGTGTTAGAAAGGTCTGTCTAATTGTTGTATCTGTGCACTTCACTGTTACTGTAAGTATTTAGCATAGGTATGTCCTTATGTCTTAGTAATGTCTTGTCATGTTATCACTGAGGGATGGTGAGAAACTTATTTTGTTTACTTTGTATGTCTGGTACATGCGAATAATTGACAATAAAGCCAACTTTCACTTTACAAACATTGTTGACTTAAAAATGGTATAATTGCTTTGTTATGCTATTCTATTATTATCGTTATGTCAGTGACATTTAATGATCTTTAAATGCTAATAATATTGTTTATCGCAATCATTTCTGGCATGATATATCAGCCCCAATCAGGCCTAATCTCTACATTGAAGATTCGTACCCTGAGCTGGAAAATGGAGGCAGCGTTTCTGTGTGTTGTGTGTGTTTGGCAGGTGGTGTGTTTAGTGACCGCACTGCTACAGCAAAGTTTGTAAAACGTATGTGTGGTTGATTGTACAGAACAGAGCTAAGCTGAGTAAACTCCACCACAGTGAAGGTGCTGCTTCTGCAGCCGTTCCGTTGCGTCACTGTGTACAGCTTCTGAAAAAGAGAGAAAAGGATTTCAGATAAGGTGTCTACGTGACCAACACAAATATAAACATATTTACTGTTAGAACATTCAATGGGTCTGTGTATGCTTTATTACCACTATATAAATAAAAGGTGCTAAAGGTACGATTTACACTGGGAGATGTCAATTGTCTCAATTTTTCCTTTTATTAAAGATCATATAGCAACATAGCAAACGTAAAAATATTAACCATCATTTCCACATAGTTTTTTGCATATATATTAATACCAACATTATCAATCATGGGCATCAGCCAATTCCACTCAGCAGCCAGATTCAAAAAAGCATTCCAAATGTCAGGAATTAAAACAAAAATGAACTTCTATGAAGAAATGCTTAGTAATTTTGACAAAATCTATGAATATGCTCTTAGGGAAAGCCTTTTTTAATAGGATTGCGTGAGGCCCACCATTAAGTTAAAAAATAATTTAAATTCACATTCTGCTTACAAAGTGCTTACAACCACATGTTCAATCTCACACTCACATATGTACACATACACGCATGCGCACACACAGAGAGGAAATAATGATTCAATTGCTTCAGACCCCCAGAGGGCAGTACAATACAATCTCTGTGTATCACATTGTACAGCTTAAACATCATACAATGTAGGAGGGTAAAAAAAAGTATACTTCTTTAAACATACAATAATACCAACATTTAAATCTTGGGTGTCAGCCAATTCCGATTAGGAGCCAGATTCACATAAGCATTCTTAGGAAAAAATATCAGAACATTTGAAAATGAATTTCTATTAAGAAATTTAAAGTCTAAGTATTCTTTTAACCAAAAAAAAATACAATTTTCGTGAAAAAGAAAAAGAATATCTAATGCTAATTTTGTGCCACATCACAAATACAATCACCTGTTGGCATCACTTGTTTGTTTAAAATCACATTATTTAATCTAATTACTAGACCTAAATTGCCCCATCCCGACTTGAATGTGCTCTAGGCCTAAATTGCAGGAATGAATAAACAATAATAAATAAAATTCAGTTAAGCAGGCACAACATGAAATATATTGGGTTCTTACTGTCTGCAATCAAAAAGAAGACAAGAGAGTGTGTGAGTTAAGTGTGTGGTTTTCCTACACGCAAATAATTTTTTTTGCTCAATGTGGCTCAGATTAGATTTTTTACGTCTTTGTAAATGTGGAAAATACAATTTTTTTCAAATCAGATTTGAGTCACTTTCATTTGTGGTCCTAAATTGAATACCTATCCAATCTATGGAATTTATGTGTCTTTTTGCTTTTACGTATTAGCATTAGCGCTACGTGCTTCTGTCTCATACCCACACTTCATCTCTTGGTGCAGCTGTGCAGCTATAGCTGCAAAAACAGCAAAAGCAAACTGCCTGGCCTTTTTTCACCTCCTGGACCTGAGCATGAACTTCAGAGCAGCTGTTTACTCTCCACTCCAGCAGAAGATGCTCCACATATGAGCTGCTAACTCATCCATTTCCCTTTATAAAGCATCAATATGTGATGTGGGCCTTTTAGAGTTTGCAGCATTATTTTATCAGTTTATTTCTCATGTGTTATCTTTTATCAGTGCTTAAATTTGAATATTCTTCATACTTCCATTTGCAAATAATTCTCTCTTTTACCACGTTTGCTCGAAGCACATGAACACATTTTGGTTTCTCATTCAGCTTTGTGTTCTTAAGGTAAAAAAAAAAAAACTTTTAATAGTGTGAACACTATTTTTTCATGTTAAAATAAATACCAGATGTGAATCATTACTTTAGACACAGGTTGACTTTGTTGACAGTAGAGGAACCTGTTTAGCTGCAGTATGACCATTTGTTCATAGACATTGGTTTAGAATACGCTGGAAGTAAATGTTTGCTAACCATGTTTGTGGGTTTTTTAGCTACACTGGACGCCCAGGCCTTAGCAGTAGTGTTTGCTGCTAAATGCAAGTTAGGCGAAGCACAGAAAGCATGTGGCTAACCAGACTGGGCTACTGAGAAAATAGTACAAAGGTCTGGAGGAAACATTCAAAAACAAAGAGTGTTTTTTGACATGGCATGGTGTTTTAACACCTATTAACAGATAATAGCGATTGCTTTTATTTTATGGGGTGCTGTTTTGCTTATGGATTATCGTACTGACATACAGTGTCAAAAAACAAACAGATTTGTTTTTATCTAACAACTCACCACTGATGCATGTGGACTGCAATCACATGTATTGCAATTAATAGGTCTGTCACAATATCTGTTTTTAATGGATGATAAATTGCCCAGGATTTATCATGATAAACTACTTTATTGTGGGTGTGTGCATGTTTGTTCCACCCTCAGGTCTCCTGTCACCTGTCATAAATGATGTTTTATAACCTTTTCCAGTCTGGTGAGCATCATCAACTCTTCTTCTAAAATCCTCAGAAATCTTTTTAGTTTGAACCAAGATACATGTTCACAGACGTGTTGTAAAGATCATACTTTGCTGGAATCATGTTCTTTAAATACACCAGGGCATCCACTTACATCAGAATTTTGTTCCTGATTTTAATTCCACCTTCAGATTATCTGCTAATCTTAAAGACTCACACTCACACATATTTAATATTGGATCATTTTCCTCAGTTAACAAATTACAAAGTATTGTCTCATTTGTTTGATTTTGTTCTCCATCACAAACAAACTTATTAAATGAATAGAACAGGCAAAATGACAAAATCAAGTCAATATTCAAGTCAGTATTTTGTTTGTATATTTTGTTTGAATCTCAAAGATTAACCCCTTTGGTAAACATACATGTCATAATGAGGCACAATTTACTTCTAATATGCCTCTTTGTAAAACAAGACAAGTGACAGTGAGATAAACTTTGTCAAAAGGTGTCCATATGTTATGATTATTGATCAGTACCTTTAACAAAGATGTTGACAAAAATGCATTCAGATATCTGCCCTGTTCAGTATCGAGTTCTGAACCATATGCTGAGATGATTTACAAATGAGCCAGAACAAAACATATATGGACGTATTAACTACTGTAGTGCCAAAAAATATTTTTTCAGAACATTTTCAACACATTTTACAAGTGTCTGGTTGCTTACGTTAAAACGTTTCTCAGTTGATTGGCCATGATTGGTACACAGACAGATTGTTTTTACTCAAGCCTTTTTTGCATCATCTCTGCATTTATTTTAAATTTGCTTCACAGATGTTTTAGTCCTTAACGTGTGTTCATGATTGCTCTTGAAGGTTATCAAAACGGAGCACTTTCTCCAGATGTTTTAAAACCACTGAAATATTTCTAATGCCAGGTTAGGGATCAATAATTTAGACAAAGATCCGTTTGGCTCAAAAGGTCATTTTGGCTGTTCATTGATTTTGGCCAACCTAATGTCTATTCCTTTAACTGTATGTGGTCAACAAATTAAATTTTTAACTCTAAAATAAGCCTAACGTGACTAATTTAGGTTATGCTGGAGCACACAAATAGTAACTATTTTATTGTTTGGCAATTTTGCAAATATATATTATTTCTTAGTTGCTGTAATGTACATTAACCCTTTGATGCACAACAGGGGTCAAAAGTGACCCATATCTTTGCAATACATTAATAGAATAATTAAGTATTCAAGGTATTCCTCAATAAATTTGTTTTTATTCATCATACATCCTTATTAATTTTTTTTCTTATTTTCTTTTTAAGCCAAAAAAAAAGAACTTTTGTATGACTACCCCTCTAATGTACATTTCCCTATATTAATTTTCTATGATACTTCATGTATGTCTGAGTGTTTCTATGATATATCTCTTTCTACTACCATCGCTCCTAGGCCTCATGTATCCATTGTGGGCACTGTGATGGACAGGGGGCAGCAGAGGCACTCTGCGGCAATGATGCCCCATTCACTGCCATCATTTAGAATTTTTTCTGTTCTACTGCAGCAGACCTTCTGTCACTTTTACCCAGATTGGGTAGCCTTCATCACATTCTGAAGAACCCCAGTATCCTGGTGCCATCGCTGGTTGATTGGTCTTCTGTAGATTATCACCCCTGCTGATCCGGAGAACCCGCAAGTCTCTGAGCTGTCTGGGAGACACTCTGACAGTCCAGTTTTCTGAACATAATAATCTGACCCTTGTCAAAGTGTTTGGATCAACACACTGCCCATTTCTCCAAATACATCACATAGACTACCAACTTAAGTGACGGTTTAGTAACATTTATGGCTCCATTCACATTACAAGGCTAACTAGGGCTGTGTATTGACAAAAACCTGACGATATGATATGTATCACAACACAGGTTACGATTCATTGTATCTCAGTATATTGTGATACTGCATGCAAGGCTTACAATAGGATTATATTTAGTTTGATTTATATTTGATTCATAGTATAATTCTTAGTATAAATTTGATTCATAGTATAAAATATGGTACTTTGTACTTATATCAAAGACAGTATTGTTTTTTTATGTTTGGACTTTGAGTATTATTGTAATTGAACGTTTACTTTTTTAATTGTACATTTACACTCTAAAAATACTCAAACTACTTACAAAGTTAAACAGCTTGTCTATTTATTTACATACCAAAGCAATAACATTACTACAGTTACCAGTTACTCTGTAAATCATACACAAACTACACATATGCAGACAACTCATTTAATTCATATGTTTAAATTACACTAACAATACTTAAGCTTTAACCATTTTCAAATGCTTGTTTACAAGTAATCAACAATCTCAGCTGCATCTGTACAGAAAATTAAAAATAATTATTACGGAAAAATAATTTAAACAGTAGAGATTTGCACTTACATACTTTTTGAACATTTCTGTATTTATGCATTGTCAAAAATAGTAGACTTTTTACATTAATGAATCCACAGCTTCATCAAGATTTTCTATTCATTCTGCTACCCTCAAACCGTTATTTCAGTACATTCAGTAAAACATCATACCTTAGGGTTACCAGCATTTTAATGTCATAGAACAGTTGGACCTCTTTATCTTTCATGGCTGGCGAGTTTATTCGTCAGCACTAAAAAACATCACATGCATGATGTTAGGACCCTAAAAGTCAGACTTGGCTGTAATATTTGTGACAGTGATAAATAAACTTACCTACAACTGTGATAAACAAAACACAGTTTATGACGAAGGACATAACGCCCAGCGCTTGCCATTTAATGTGGTTTGACCATAGTGTGACCTCAGCATCTGGTCTTTCTGTTGATAGCGTCTCACTGTGGTTTTCTGGGAAATGTTCTGTAATTAAAAAAAAAAAAAAACAGATCAGCTTCTTTTCAAACATTCAGTATTTTAGTTTTATTTCAAGCCTTATTTGCCAAAGACAAAGACTCCAGACTCCAGTTTGCCCAGAACATTACTTCCTAAATTACCAAATCAGTGTAACATGTATGTAACATTGAGTTTCCCATTTGACAGAAACTGCCTGCAGTTTTCTGGGATGGCTTTACACTGGTTCTGGAACACGCTGTGAGGATTTGACTGCTATCAGCCACAATCAGTGCATCAGTCAATGATGTCTGGAATTGATGTTGCATGATATGGCACTCCTAATCTAATCTAAAATATCCAGTGGTGCAACATTACTTCAGCACAGGGGTATTCAATTGTGCACCATCACATTCCAAAATGTTGATTGGCGCTTTATCACTCCATCATATCATAGCTTGGGCATCTGGGTTTTACATGACTAGGTGTTTCATCGCTTCCCGTTGACATTTTCTGCTCCAAGGCTTCCCCCTACAGTCCCCACCAGAGCCCCACCCACTAGATAAGTGGAAGAAACACCATTTTAGTCCGCTGGTTAAGAACCTCATGCAGTACACCGCAGGATTATCCAGCAGACTTCATCTAAGGGAGGGAAATTGACCTACTGTCCGTGGTGAGTCAGCAGATGATGATGTGTTTTTTCCATTTAGCACAAGCTAACACTAACATCTGGTAAACACTCAGCATAAACATGGGATGTGGCTGTCATCAGCTTATATGCATAAAAGTGACAGAGCCCTTAAACGGCTCAGTCTGAAAGGGACTAAAACTGGTAAGAATAGATCAGGTTAGATCTTTATCTTCATGCGAGAGTGATTTTGTGCAACAAACTTCATGAACATGTTTTGTATAGAACACAGACATATTCTAACTTGTGTAAACAAGGTATTGTACATTCCCTTTAAAGTAAAATGCTACGTAATGCAATCAAATCAATCCTCACAGCAATGCTCCAAAGCTAGCAGAAGGTCTTCCCTGGACAGTAGTCACGTTACTCCATCAAAAGCAGGATAAACTCTGTTGTTTTAATACTGTTGAATATTAAAACAATAAATAGTTAGGTGTCCCGATACTTTTGTCTATTTAATTTATTCTACAGTATTTCACAATTACTCAGTATGCTAAAATAATGGTCTGAGAAAATCTGAGGAAAACACATAATTGGTTTGACAATACGTACCTGTGACATATAACTTGGTGCCATTGCTGAACTGCAGTGGTGTACCACTTTTAACACAAAAGAAAATACCTAAATCTGTGCTTGTAGTGTTGTGTATGAGTAGACTACCATTTAAGACCACTAAGTATCTTGGTTTGAGGCTGAGGTCAAAGTAGAAAGCTTGCAAAGAAGTGCTAATAAAAGAGCGCAGGAGGACTATAGGAGGGCCAGGAGGCTGCTGTTTGAACCAGTACAGCACTCTCACATCAAGCTCGCAGTCTACAGTCACATTTCGTCCAAATTCAACCTGTATCTCTGTCAAACCTTCCCCAAATACACAGCGAATTAACAGACCTAAAAGACAGAAGACACAACCATTCTGTTAGCCTAGACCATAATAAGTCCACCTCCGCCATACTAGACTCAGGGGCTGAAAGACCAAATAAAAGTCAACTTACATAAAAGAAGCTGAACTGCCCTCATTCTGAAGTAGAATTTGCTGGTAGTAAAACAACTTACATTCTTCCAAAACATTAACATAAAAGGCAGAATAATTCACTACGTTTGTGGCAGGATTCAGCTGTAGACTCTAGGTAAACATGTCTATATTTTCCCTAAGTGACCTTTAGACAGTGAGAGCGAGAATGCCCCAGCCCAAGTTCACAACAACCAGGGTTTTTTCTATTTTAATAAATAGATTTATTCAGGAATAATGCAGGGAACCAAGCATCCAAACTAAATTATGTCATAATAACGAAGGCCCAATCACATTTTACATTTCACTCCTTGCCCCTACCCCATGCCTCCACAAGTGGCCTGGTAATGAAGCAGTGTTCTTTTTATTTGCTTATTTTAAAGACAAGATTGAAAAATGAAATGTTCTGCCATGAGAGTCAGCAGCACAGCTGTTAGTGTCCCTTGTATCACTACTAGGGGTTACTGACTGTTGTATGCAATGTTTCTCCAGAAGGTTACACCAGCAGTTGGGACACTCTGTTACTCCACAGCGAAGGCAGGATAGACGCTCTCACTCTAAAGGCCTCCATACTAAAACCTGACTACAGCCGGATCCCAAACAAATCCTAGATTTGTCACTAAAGATAAAGTGTAACCCGCAGGACATGTTCCCAGTCTGGGTGACAATGCTGTGATATGCAAATAAGAGTCCTTGGCCAAAACTCTACACACTACACCTCTGTAAAGGGAATAACCTTGTAAGTCACTTTGGAAAAATGTTTTGGCTAAAATTCCAGAAATGTAAATGATAAAAGCATAAAATACCAAAAAAGGGTCATCAGTAACCCTTCTTGATAACTGTATAAACTCTAGCAGTTTTCAGTTGTTTATAATCAAAATAATGTACTATGAGATAAAAATTAAAGCCAAAGTGATATCTAACCTTGATGATACTGCAGATATATAATGTATTCTTCTGTAATATTCTCAGGCACTAACCACAGTTCAGATGCACTGCACCATAAAAGGAGAATAACTGAGAATACCCAGCTTTGATCTACAGATGCAGACTAACCATAAACCCATGCAAGCAGGGTTGCAGAAGTCACTGCTGCTAATGATAAAGAAACCTGAGACAGAGACATGCAGTGAATAAAATAAACAGGAAATAATGAGTTCAGCATTCATACATTCAGCTTCTCAGCCATTAACTTCCTCCAGCTACAGCACAGTTCTGCTGTGTTAGCTCTGCAACTACAGACCACAAACAGAAACAATGCACTGTGTGAAGAAGCCACTCATGGCTTCTCAACACACCATGGCTGTTCCGGGCCGGTTAAGGTACGTTCTGAGTTTGTTTTTATCGACTAATTAATCATTTATTCTTTCAGGAACAATAAAGAGCCGTGAGGGGAGGTTTTATCTGAGTGTATTAGCTTTGATCTCTGACTATTATCTGTCATTCAAGTTCTGAAAAAACTCTGTGTGTTAATTTGTGAAATTGCTTTTTGATTTAGCAAAGTACTTAGTACTCAAATCAAGCTTTGATATGGGCTGTGATGTTTGTTTTTTAATCAATGCGAAGAACCAGGCACTTGTTTTAATAATTTTGTGTCTAATAATTAATTATGGAGCTTTGATCTTGCTTTTGATGTCTGGGTATGTTTCAAAATAGTTTATTAATATGTGTTTATGTATCTGCCTTATAAATGATAAAATACATAAAAGCTGTACATTGATTTAGATTTTATTTTTAGTATTTTATCTTTAATGTGAGTTATTGTGATAATTTCTCAATTAATCTATAGTTTGGTTTTTAAAATCGGTTCTGTTCGGTTGCATCCATACAATGAACAAATCACTCAAAATACAAATTAATTAAAGTACATTTGGCCATTTTTTTAAATCCATGATCGTTGCTTTTGAATGCTGACTTGTATGTCATCAGTTATTTAATCAGTACTTTATTTTCTACACAGTTAGCATTCACAATATAGAGAGATAATATATATATATGTGTTTTTTTAATCTTTTATCATATTACACAATATTCAACCATGGTTTGATTTTATCTGTGATGTTTGCTTTTGATCTCTGGCCTCTATGCTGTCAAAGCATAGTTAGCAATCACAATATACGATTGTGATCTTTTACATGTGATGTTTAGTTTTTTTCACAGACAAAAAGACACTGAAGTTTCAGTACTGTAAACTTGATTGTATATTACAATAAATCAGATATCAGCCCCCTATGCTATCAGCTAATTCTATCTTTTAGATCTACTTGTGATCCTTTAATTTGTAATGTTTGCTGTAGTTCATCCAGGTTTATAGTGATTAAATGGCAGCTATAAAACACTAGACAGATCTAGAGTCACAGTGACTGATGTGAGGCGATAGTTTTGAGAATTTGATGGTGAATTTCTATTCTCTCTATTCTTATTTGGAGAAGAGTAGAGTAGAGAGACTGGTGATCTCTTCTTGCTCATGTCTTTAAATGGTCATACACTGATGTTCATCAACAGGGGGAAAGTGCTGAAACTTGTCTAAACGTGTTCTCTTATTTGGTGGAAACCACAGTGACCTGATGTTGAGAATGTGGGAACTGGAAGAGGCATGTGGGCAAAAAATGACATAAAGTTAAAAAAGTGTGTCACTCCTGTTAAAATGTGCTGGTTTACAGTTATTTACTGGTCTTAGGGAATTAGTGGTATAGATTAAACATTTTCCCCTTTCACTGCTGTCAGTTTAGATTTGTAAATCTATTTCTTTTGACAATGGTCAGACTGCAGTCAGTCAAACATGCATTTGTTTCTCAAATCAGATCTGTTGAGATGACTGGCTGCACTGATCAGGTCAGATTTGCTGTCTAGATGTTACAAATCTATCTGCATGGGTTGCTGTAGTAATTAAAAAGGCTTCAATATCTAAACTTTAATTTTTTTTTTCTTTTGGACCCCCACACTTCCATCACTCTAAATTTATTGAGGTCATTGTTTGACGTGTTGTAAATGATACAAAAGACAAAAGTTTAACTAAATATGAGCATACAGACTCTTAAACCTCTTACAAAACTGGTTTCATGTGGTTTCTGGTTGCCCAGACTCTTTAAAAATCAGATTTGGGCCAGCAGTCTGAACGTAGCCTAAGATGTGGTTTCTCTGTGAATCATTTGGTTTTAACCAGTATACCCTTAAAAACAAATTTAAGCAATTCTGCTTGAGCATTATTATTGACACCACTGGAGATCCTGAGATAACATTAACACTGTACTGAATCTGGATCTCAACAGGTTTAATTTATTAAGCATTTGATTTGCTTAACAAGATAATTACTTCATATATACAGTATTGTGCAAATGTTTTAGGCACGTGTGGGAATTTTAAGTAAAGAAGAAGCTTCTTATCTGTTCAGTAAGAGTTTATTATCTCAGTAAAACACATTACAGCATTACAATAAATTCAAACAGCAATTTAACAAACAGCAGAGCTTTTACAGCCCTGTTTTCCTTAAAAAAACATTTCCTAATCTCTCCTCCTCATCTGAGTTTAATAGAGTTATTTCTAGTCCTCATTATAATAATCAACACCTGGTTTGGTAAATTGGTAAATGTGGTAAATCAGGTGAGCTGCTAATGGAACTGAACATAATATACACATGCTGGCTGAGGAGCGTCCAGGAGAAATCTGGAACTACACTTTGTTCTACAGCTTGGCTCAGGATACAACTTACTTACCTAAAAAAATTATAAATTCTTGTGAAGTTTTACTGTATTTATGTTTATTTGCATCTGTTTAAATCATACGTGGTGCTTTTTTCAGGCAAAAACACTCATATTGCTAAGATAAATGAATAAATCTCTTCAAATAATATTACTCAATCAGAGTTCCTCTTTTATCTTAAGAGAAAGCATTTGTGATTTTTTTCACTAGAGACTTCCCTTTATAAAGGTCACCAAACACAAACGGGTGACAGCTCAAAAGCTCACAATGGTTTGATAGAAAAAGACAAAGTCAAGCCTGTAGCAATATATATATATATATATATATATATATATATATATATATATATATATATATATATATACATATATAATTTTAAATGAATACAAACACTGAAATAACAGAGGCACAACAGTACAACATTCAGATCTTCTCACACACAAACACAGCACAGCAATCAGAGTTCAATACGCTTATGCAGTTTTAACTGTTCTTTTATTAAACCCTAGTAGCTGCTTCAGTTATCGCTAACTAAAACAATGTTCTTTTATATACGGTTTAAATCAACTTCCTTGACAAATCCACATTCCAAACCTTCTGTCCTCAGCACATTTGAATAGATCAAATTCACAATGTCAATGTCTTGTTTTCATGTTTGTATTTACGTTTAAACTAAAACAAATACAGAATCAAAGCAGCTGGAGTACAAGTATAATAAATATTAAAATTTATTTAAATAGTGCAACATTAATAACTAGAGTAACTCTATGCTTCATGTGAAATTTTTCCAGCCCAATTCAGTCTTTTTCCAAGAAAAGTTCTTCTGTTCAAAATCCGAATTTCTCACCAAAATCTGTTGTTTATTTTTTGCTTATTTTCAATGTGACCTAAATCTAACATTCGCCTCAACTGTTCACGCACAAACGCAAAAGAATGAAGCTTCACGTGAAGTTTCAGATTCATTTCTCCAGCATCAAAGGAGCTATCAACAAATTCCACTAGCTGACTGCAGGGTTTATCACAGAGAATGCATTAAAGGAGAACTCTGGTGTAAAATTGACTGTTGGTGTAGTAAAACATGATAAAAATGACGTACCTTTGTTGAATAGCCCACCTCCGCTCTCTTTCAGAGATCCAGTAATTCGTGCATTTTGCTTAGCACAGTAGGAGAGTGGAGGTGTGCTATTCATCAAAGGTAAGAACTTTTTATCATGCTTTACTACAGCAAAAGTCAATTTTACACTAGAATTCTCCTTTAAAGCATGCTGTAAAAAATGCTATGATATTCTGCCACAAAAACTTTTTGATTTACATTCGTAACTTTTCTTTATATTTAGTTTTTATGTATTTTATTTCTTTTGATGCTGCAGCAGCGTTATGAGTGTTGTCACATTTTGGCCATTTAATTAGAAATACACAGTGGTTAAATTATAGGAAGTTTTGCCTTCTATATTTTAGTTTGAACAGAGACCTCATCACAAACATTTATAGTAAGGTCTGTTATCCCACTATTTCACCACTGAAAATTTCACTCACTGCTGTCATCCTTTTGTCTTTTTCCTTGACATAAAAAACTCACAGAAATTCCAATCTGGTGATCGGTGTGGAATGATAATGGTCGCATTTCAATTCCACATAATGAATAGGACAAAATTAGAACTGAAAATATCAGATTTAGTGTGTTTTTGCCACAGATAACATCTGATTTGAACCACTTATACCTGCTGAGTAAACGTAGCCTATGAGTCAGAGAGTCACTGATATCATATCAGATTAACAGGAGTCTACAGCCACTTTAGCGTTTACTGGAAGGATCTTTAAACAGGTTAAAGGGGTTGTGGTCTAAAAGCATTCCAGTAAGATACAGCGGAGATACAGTGGTGCTCTCTGCATTAAGATCGTCTCGGCTTTATGGACAAATGCTGCATTAGTCGCTTAGTTAATGCACTGCAGCTATTAAACATAAAATAAACCTTTAGTACTGTTAGCCTTAATAAGATAATAGAGTGGGCATAATTTCCTTCATTTGCTTTTAAATAAGGCTGTTTATGCAAAATCTTATCTCTCAATTTTTGCAATGTTTTACTTTTCCTGACAATTAGAATCTTGTAGTTAGTTTGAACTAGAGCAATAGAAATGCTCCTTATTTAACAAATTTATAACTTAAAAAAAAAAAATTTGATTCTTCATTAAGAGACAAACTTAGATTTACAGCATTAAAAACAAAAGTCACAAAAGAAAAATAAACATTTTTTAAAGTGCACATTTGTGAAATTCTTAAAAATATTCCTATATTTTAGTACACTCAAACGTAAAAAAGAAAATAAATATAAATTATAAATATGTAATTTAAATTCAATTTAAACACAATGTAAAACACTTACTTTTAGTACTTAGTTTTTGGGGTATTTTCATCCATTTATCACCGTTGCAACCAAATTATTGCCACATTTCATTTAACTTAGCCTTTTTCTTGCTTCTATATGCGCAGTTATTACATATAAAGCACTGAAGAGAGCCAAGAACAGCAAGCATAAACAAGTGCCTACAAAGACCCTGTTCATGAACTAACAGTCAAAAAACTTCCAGTTAAACTACTTGTTTTAAAAATAATAAATAATTATAATAATAATAACAACAACAATGCACTCAAAAAGATGGAATCTTTGGAGAAATGTATAATTACTACAAAATAAGTATTAGTATTTTAAGTATTAGTCTTAATAGTCCAGTGCAAAAACCGACCAGAGGTGGCAGGAAAGTGGATCATAACAAAACTGAAAGTGAAAATGCTGATCTGGGACCACTATATTATTACAACATATTACATTATGCTTTTAGAAGTGGTGCAAATCCACTCAGTAAATACGAACACTTGACTATGAACCTAAGGCTTATTAAATTTCTTGATAATCTGCTTCTTCATAAACTTAAACAAATACCCAACAAAATGTTCCATATCACCAAATCAGCACTGCCACTACACGAGTGTATGAACACACCACCCAGTCAGCACTGACTCGCTCCTATACCGCCATTAATTCAGGGGGTTAGTAAGTAGTGACGCAGTAATATTATCTGATTGCTAAGCATAAACTTAGGCATGAGTTTAGCCTTGCCCTCTTTCTCTATTCCCTACGTAAAGGGGAATAAATCACAACTTTACCTTCAATATCTCACCATCCGAATAGTCCTTCAGCTATACTTCAGCTTAGCTATTTTACCCACAAAGTAGGTAGTTAAGCTTTTTGGTTTGATCATTGCTGAGACATTGCTTTAAAAGCTTGAGAACCAGTGATCTAAAGCTTTTGGATTTTACTATTATTATTTATTTATTATTTATTATTATTTATGAATTTCTAGAGTATAAACAGCACATGGGTTTGACTATCATATTATTTTTGTTATTGCTATGACTTGCTAGATCCGATAAGATTTTATGAGGTTCTACGTTTGTAAGTGAGAGTTACCGCATACAAAAGTTACAGTCAAAAGTTTGGACACACCCCTTTATTTAATCTCATTTAGTTTCTTTATGTTTTATTATTTTCTATGTTGTAGATTAATATTAAAGTCATGAAAACTATAAAGGAATGCATATGCAATTGAAGGAAACAAAAAAAGTGTTAAACAAGCCAAAATGTGTTTTATACTTTAGATTCTTCAAAGTAGCGCTATTTGCTTTGATGTCAACTTTGCACATACTGGCTGATTCTCTCGGCTTCATGAGTAGTTCTTGAGGTTCTGAGTTCTTGTTCACTGCTTTTCCTTCTCTCTCTCTTTATCCATCTCTCTCACTCTATCTATCTAAATTAATTCTAGAGGTTCTGAGCTCTTGTTTACTGCTTTTCTTTCTCTGTCTGTCTCTCTGTCTGTCCATACAAGTTCTAGAGGTTCTGAGTTCTTCACTGTTTTCCAACCATCCATCCATCCATCCATCCATAAGAGTTCTAGCGGTTCTGAGCACTTAACTGCTTTTCTTTACTCTGAACCTAACTGTATGTATTCCTTCATAATTTGTAAGTTTATTATCATCAATCTATTATGTAGTAATTAAAACAAATAAAGAATAAATTATTAATGAGAATGTGTCCAAACCTTTGACTGGTACTGTAGTTCCCTTTGAACTTAAACATTGAACAAAGCGTTTCTCTTTCAACATAGCTTTTAAACAATTGAGAAAGATAACAACTACAGCCTCTAAGAAACAGTAGAACAGGCCTGAGAGTTTTAAAGGTTGTTTTCAGAATTTCCTATTTTTTTCTATAGTTTTTGCACTGCGTTGCACGGCATTACACATGAAGCTCTCTTCAGAAAGTACAGGCAGCACAGCAGAGCTCAGGCAGAAAGCAGAGAGCAGCCCAGCAGAAATGCAAAGAGAAGCAAAAGGCTGTGTGGTCTTCCCTCAGTGCTGCTGCTGTTCTTCTGTTTGTCTGATTTGGAGTCTTGCCGTTCTGTGAAATACACCACACACACGCGCAAGAATATTACAAAACAATTTTGACAGTCTTTGACAGATTGAAACTAGTGGATAACACATTCAGGTTAATAATCCTCAAATATCTGAAGCATACAGAAGCCACAGAGTTTGGTCACAGTATTTCATAATGACTAACTGCATTTAAGTTTCAGTGCCCTTTTTGCCAAAGCAGGTCACAAGACATGCAACGTTCATTCAGGTTTCACAGTGAAAGTGTGTTCTCTGCAGTTTTATCACAGTGAGGTTGTTTATCTTTTTATCTCTACACTCATTTGGGTGCCTCAACAAAACAGAGTGCTTGCAGCTCCAGATCTACAATGTCTTCAACTAGTGGCTAGTGTCAATTGATAAAAACAAGGCAGATGCTGTTCACACACTGTAAACCCAGAAGTTGTTTGAACTCAAATAAATTAAGTCTGTTTTACACAAAATTGGAGATTTCTAAACAATACTCAACTTTTTTGAGTTGTGGGCACATATATACATTAAAACTGAGATCTTTGAGTTGAACCAACTTATAATAACTGAGTTTAGTCTGTTGCCATTAGCAGCTTCTTTTCCATTGGCTTCTGTCACAATCTATTTGCATACTGGGTGTGTCCAACAGTTACTGACACTCACCATCAGTGTGTAGTGATTCACCCGGGGCTACCTTAGGTAAACTTGTAGATCACAGATTATGATTAAATACTTGCTCTCTGTGTTGTAGGCTGTAGAACAAGCCTCATTTACTGAGCTGCAGTAACTCTGTGTTTTTGCTGTGCTCTCAGTACTTTTAATTCTTTACTGTTTTCTTTTATCTACTTTTCTATGTGTATTTAAAACAAATAGTTGAATGAAACCAGAAAGAAGACTAAACACAAGTTCAGGAAAATATTAATTTTAAATATGTTTGTGTATGTATTTGTTAAGTTCACTCTACTTAAATTTTTTTTTACATGAACTTAAAATTTATTAGGTAATCGGTTACCACAAAAGTTTTGAGTTCAGTCAACTTATCGGGTTTTACAGTGCATGAAGGACCCTATTTTAGTAATCTACACGCGAGCCGTCAATTATGCATTGTGCAGCTTGATTAAGGGTGTCTTTGCTACAAAAAATAATTTATTATATTTAACATAAACCTACATATATATATTTTTCTGAGCTTCTATTGCTCTCCAGTGCTTTTTATTCCTTTAATACTTTAAACCTTATTCCTATTCTATTTATTGTTTATTGTACCTTTTTTGTAGGGTAATGTTTGTCAATAGTCTGTTTAACTGTTACATGTCATACATGTGTTGCTCTTACCAAATTCCTATAATGTGTAACATACTTGGCAAAATAAAGCGATTCTGATTCTGGTAACGACAGTAAAAGTACACCTTGCCCAGTTCGAAACACACTTAAGACATGTACTAATTCTCTTAATTAATCATGGGTGTGTTTTAAGTGTAACGTGCTCTAACTTTGGCAGATTGCCATCTTTTCAGCACAGTGCTTCTGTGCTTCTCAGCAGCGGAAACTGACCTGCTTGTTTCGCGCTGTGAAAGAGCACCAGCAGCTCATTTATGGGAAGAGCAATGTTATGTTATTTAATATTCTGTTTACTGTTGGTGTAAAGGTTGGGTTTGTGCACTGCATGCCCACTGGCGTAGATATATTCACAAGCACCAAACAATGCAGGCACAAGGCGTGAAAATTGTTTCAAAGGCATGAAGACTGTTGGCAGGGTGTAAGATAGGGCCCTATGTGTTTATAGTAACAATACACTATCGATAAGTATCATGGTGGCACTAGGAACATTTAACATACATAGAATCTGCAAGAATAATACTTGTAGCTCCATTCTTCATAAACAGTTTTATAATCATCATTCTAAATAGATTTCACTCATTCAACTCAGAATTAAAGTAGTTAAAAACTTCAGTTTTAACACTCTACTTGCTAAAACAATGTGGGGTGTAAACTCTGCTTGGTCTCATATTGACAGTTTATGGGGTGTGCCGGGTCGGGCTGGATTTTTTTAGGCCCAATCTAAACTCTAATTTGGACATATGGTGTATCAGATTATAAATTCTGAGCTGAGGTTTTTAGTTTAACATTATAAAAAGATATAAAGTAGTGGCAGTATGACGTCTGCTTTGAGAACTAAAAATGAAACTAAAATAAAATGCTCTACAAAAACAAGACAATTATCTGCCCAGGTACAAGCATGTTTACGTTGCCATTAAACACTGCAATCTGGGTGTGATGACAATGATGGAACCATTATTTATAGCAGTGTTCCTCAATCCTGTCCCTGGAGGCACCCTGACCTGCTTTAACACAGTGATCTGCTGAGAGACAAGTGTGCTCGTTTAGGATAGAGAGTAGAAAACAACACAGCAGTGCACAGTGTTCAAAAAACTCACTTGGGTCCTTGTGAATACAAGGTGTTGTTAATGGCCTCTTGTTCCAAACGCACGTTATTATTAAGCTATTCAAGTAATAAAAGCTTAAGTGCAAATGAATGCACATGAAAGTATTCACAAGTTAATCAAACATGATTTAATGTCTCTATCTTTTATGCAGGTTATATTATTTAAAGCTTTAAATTGGCTTAGTTTTATATGTTTATGAATGATTTGGATCATGGCGTTAAGGTCAGTTGGTTGGTTGTTGGGGTTTTATTGGCACTTCAGCACATATTTTTCTTTTTGTGGCATACACTTGGTTTTATACGTCCAGACACAGTAAAGTTGTTCAAAGGTTCTAGCACGATAAGGGAAATATATTTCACTACATATGTACTAAATTAGGTGTTTGAGGTTAAGATGTAATAAAAGCTTTAAGGCTTTTCCTAAAAGGTCTTTATCCATGTTCTTTTCTTGGTGGTAAGATTATCTTCTATTGATTTTATATGATGTCTTATAGATTGTCTTGTGTTAATAAATAAGTTATGACATATAGTAGCTGAAATTATGCATTTTGGAATATAGCAAATCACTATTTTCATAATACATGAACCAACATTACTTAATAGTGTCTGCACTAGTGTTCTAATCCCACTTTTGGGATTGTACTATCTAAGCACCAGCCTAGAAACTCTCTCTACAGAGATCAGCCTGCCTAGGAACCAGCTACAGGAACACTCCACCACTGGGACCTTACCCGTGAGAGCTGGAGAATTTCAAAACACCACTTTAACCAGTGAATACAGAGTACAAAATACAACATCTGTTAATCATTAACGTATGTACTGACTGTTCAGACTACAAACAATATCAGTAATGTGTAAAAACAGTGCATACACACCTGTAGTAACATTCAGCTGTAGTTTTGGATGATTGTTGAGTGGAGGAATGAAGCAGCTGTACGGCCCTGAATCAGACTCAGTCACATTGTTCAGTATGATTGAGAAATTGCCTTTTTTCCATTCTTCTGGAAAACTCTTGACTCTGCCTCTGAACGCTGCTTCCTGTTCACCCAACTGCTCTTTTCCATTGATTATGTTGTACACAGTCTTACTGTCTCTGTATCTCCAGTACACACTGACTAAGCTCAAGTCAATGGTTGAACAATTCAGGATCACAGACCCTCCTGTAAAAGCTGAAACATCCTGCAGAGACACTGAAAAACACACACATACAAACACTGTGTGAGCTAGGACAGTACCGAAAGCTTGGACAAACAAATGTAATCTGCAGAATTATTAAGAATGTTTCTCTGCTCCGAATCTGTTGATGAGATTACTTGCTTACGCGTTTTCTAGTAATTGCAAATTCGAAACTCAGATTCAAAATGAATTAATTCATTTATAGTGTTCCGATACACTGACCGTATCAAAACCTCTCTGGGTGGGTACAGTAGATGGTGCACTCCTAGGGTGATGTGGATCAGCACAAGGCTGCGTCTGTGAGCTGATGTATCAGAACAGAGTCGCTGCGCTTTCCTCCGAGTGTTAGTGCTGTGATGCTACTCGGCAATGCTACAGCATCAGCAGCAGTTCAAAAAGAGTCTGACTTCACATGTGTTGGAGGAGGCATGTGCTAGCCTTCTTAACCCTCCTGGTGTTGGAGCATCACTAGTGATAGGGAGTCCTAATGAGTGGGTTTTGTAATTAGCCGTGTGAATTGGGAAGAAAATGGATTAAAAAAAAAAAAAAAACATGTAACTGTCCCAAAATAGGATTCATTACGTTACAGTTTCAAAACACTTCTAATCTTTTCACGTATTCCGGTACGAGTAACGTAAAGCAGCTGATCTGAGATCACAATGTTTTGTACCCAAATGTGTCTGAATGAAAAGTTAAAAAATCTGATCTCTGATCTCAGAACTGTTTGTTGTGAACACACAACATCATCACCACAACTGATTGTTACAATTATTATTTGCAACAAATAATAATATCATTATGCATTGCTTATATTAATATTATTTATTAAGTATTTATTGCTCATGGGTGATAAAATTTTGCATGTTTAGGGTCATTGTCTTGCTGAAAAGTCTTTTACAGCCTCCAACAGGTTTTCTTTCAGGGTTGTCTTATATTTATTTCCACCTATCTTTGTTTGTGGATGGAGCTAAACGGTTGTAAGTGACAAAATGTGAAAAAAGCTGAAGGGATATGAATACTTTTGAAACCATGGCTTAGCAGAACTTGTGCATGAGTGCTGTAGCAGAATGTAGGACAGGCAACTTATCACTAATAACCCTTCCTCTGTCTTTACCTACAGGTTCCCAGAGTTCATCTCCACACTTTTTTTTACACAAATCCGTGGGCTCTACCAGCTAGTATAGCTAAGGATCAGCACAAAAGGTAAGACTCAAACGTAAGTATTACACCTGTGCACAACAAGGACTGGACGATATGGGCAACATCTATAATCACAATAAATTCCTAATTTTGTTTGATGAAATATAATTTAGCTATCAATGTAAACAGTATAAAAGCCACTGCTCATGGTTTACTTAATCACACACTGATAGAGCTGGGCAATATGAAAAAAAATATTATATCACAGTTTTTAAACATAATCTTACAATTATATTTTATGACAGTACTTGTTGTATAGTGTGTTATTTGACTTGCAGATAAAATACAGCATCAGCAGTGGCAGATTCTGCTATTTAAATAGTCTTTCATGCAGAGTACAGTGATTTATATACTGTGATTCTGCTGCACATCATTCAATAAAAATTTATAAAAATTAATTAGACTTTTTTATATTTTATATGTCTGTGTCCTTTTACAATCCATAAAATGGGGCAGACTCACTGACACCAACACAAGACTCCCATACAGAATCAAAGAATTATCTCAAAGTAAATTCTGAGTGTAGCATCTACATAAGTGCATTCTTTTTTCTATCGTGTATGTAAAACGTACAAATGGAAGCCTCAGTTATTTGTTTACTGGGTGTGTTAGGATCTCACCTTGGTGCATAAGCAGTAACAACAATAGGCACGACAAAGGAAGACATCTGAAACACACACACACAAAAACAAGTTAGTTTACCACAAAACCAATGCTGAAGTAAAAACCATTAAAACTGGCTAGCTATTTCATAACTTTCATAACACTGTTTTGCATAGGAAACACACAGTTCGGACAGACAAGAAAACATGATAGGAATCTGGTAATATGGGTACGATGCAAAACATGCCCACATCATCTGCTACAGTGCCTGAGAGAGGGCGAAGGTGGAAAAACCTGTTTTTGTGTATCTGAACATCTCCATTGTCTGTGCAAGAGCTACAGCAGCTAAAGTTAGTCAGGTTGAGGTCAGTAAGGGTAGCACACGCCTATGTAAAGAGACTGGTTCCTTCTGGTTTAAACTTTCTCCACAGGATAATTATTACACAACCATTTCACAAAGGAAGTACAAGGTCACAATCCGACTGAAAGGTCAGCTAAGGCAGACAAAAGTATTGGGACACCTGCTTTTTTGTTGTTCCTTATAAAATCAAGAGTATTTAATCTGAGTTTTTCCTGCTTTTATAGGAGTAACTGTTTTAACTACTAAATTATAGAATTACCACCTCATCCCAAAACTCCACAAATCATCTAATTTTAAAGTATTGGACAGAGCACCATTATTCCAAAGAACACTACTCTCTCACTACTTTATAGCTTAATTCTAGGGGGCTTTATACCCCACTGCCCCACACCTGGCAACCTGGCATTAGGAAATGCCATGGTGCCAACTGGTTCCAGCTGATATCTGCTCCAGAACATCCACCCGATTCTGGGAATATTTTCTTCTACAGGGAGTAGATAAACTGTGTCTTCACACAGTTCACATTCAGAGGAAAGGATGGCCACAATTATTTTGACCCATACTAAACATCTTCACTCTGTTCTGGTCATTAAATAACAAACAAATGCTTTTATTTAATTGTTATATTTGTTCCAACGTGATTTCTAGAATAAAATATCAAACTGTAAATTATTAAACTGTTCTTGACTCGTTGTTACAGCTCTGTATGTTACAGTAGGGTTTTAACCTTACAGTTTTTAACATACTATAATTATGTGCCCTTATTAGCACAATATGATTAAAAAAGCAACCTCACACAATATGATTAAAAGAACGAGCTGCTCGGTTATTTAGCTACCTAATTTAGGTTATCTGACTCAATACAGAATGTTGGATCAGTATTCAGAACTGGGTTTAGTGTTTTCGTGGGTTAAAAATTTAGTTAGATAGCTAATGCAACCAAAAAATAATGTTTATTCAATATTCTTTGCTAGGTTACGAAGATAGCTAGCTAGCTAGGTTAACTTCCTATAGGCTAACACAACATTGGATTAGCTTAGCTAACTTAGTTGACTGGCGACTGCTAGCTACGTTTGCAAAAACCTGACCAGTAAACTGGCTAAATGTGAGGTAAACTAAACCAAGCACATATTGGAAATGTTTAATACGTTCTAATATATTAAATTTAATTATTAGGGCTCTGTTTGTGTCGGATTAGTTAGTTAGCTTAGCTAGGGGATTCCCAGGCGGAAAACAAGGCCTACGTTACGAATCTAACTCACAGGGTTTAGTAGGGTTAAGTACTTTTCTAGGTTCGCACAAGATACATACCCATTCTTATACATGGCGTATAAATGATACGTAACCCCAGGTACAGCTAAACAGGTAATAGGTATAAGAAAATACAAATATTCAGAATAAAGACGGATATTCCTACTGCGACCGGACCCCAGGAAGATTAAAAAAGTCAAAACAAAATAAAAGTCTTCAGCAAAGGTGGCGAGCATATCGAAATCAAAAACTAACATATTATATATATATATATATATATATATATATATATATATATATATATATATATATATATATATATATATATATATATATAATAAACTCCTATTTTAAAATATATTTGCAAATATGAAAAAATGTTGAAGCATCACAATTTCATATTTATTTATTTATTTATTCATTTATTCCTGTGGTGTGTCTACCTTATATTTTCAATTTTCAATGAGATTCTATGCAATTTTTTGTTGCTGTTGTCCTTCGGTTTTTGTTTATGAATGTGATTGTTTCTTTAACTTCAATACAAAAATGTATGTAACATATTAATATTCCCTGCTAAAAAGTCCAGCTCGAGACCAGCTTTTGCAATCTTTTGTAGGATGGTCGTAAGTTGGATAACCAGCCTGGTCTAGATGGTTCGGTCATAGATCATTTAAAGCATCAAAATCTAACATGTTCAACCAGCTTAACCTGTTTGACCAGATTCAATTTTACCTTTTAGATGTTAGCAAAAAGATAGCTGTGTTCTGATAGATGAGTAGTGTGTGTTTCTTTCTTTGAATAAAAAAAAACTGAACCTAAACCAATAATATCATTGTCTCTAAATTCAGTCAAATCCAAACAGGCATGCTGGTAGAATAACTCTAAAAGTCTAGTAGAAAGTATTTCTTAGATCAGTGGTTCAGGCCCGTAGCCAGGGGGGATCGAAGGGTTCGTTCGATCCCCCCCCCCCCCCCCTCAGCCACCCCAATCCCCCCCCCGCCTGCCCCCAGAGTAGTGACGAGTAAGAAAAATTGTTAATGTAATTGTAATGTTTCTCTTTACACATTTTGTTCATACTGTTTTACACCAATCCAGTAGGTGGCGGTAATTCCCCCATTTCTGTTCTTAGCTTGTGGAAAGAATAAGAATCAGGGGAAAGTTACTTGAGAAAATGGGTAAAAAAGAAGACAAGGAGCGAAAACGGAAGAAAACGGCGGTAACATTGTCCCAAAACATTGGTGACTTGTTCAAAAAAAGGCCCAAAATCGGTAAGTTGCTGAGTGCAGGGCTTCTATTTCTTTACAACTCCCCTGCGTTAAAAGTGCCGGGCTCGGCTTAGCCCAATAGTATAATTGTACATGTAACACCGGATTATTACTGTTATTATTGCGATAACTCCAAAAGTCTGGATTTTAGTTGATTTTTAAGAAATGTAGGTTAAGTGACAATAACATTCAGTCACTCACTTTGCAATTCTGACGATCAAGCTAGGGTGTATTTTACTCTCAACATGCCTGTTGCTCCTAAGGCCATATATAAAATACAGTATAGAGGTGTAAAAGGGGGTTAACCTCTTAACACGCCTTGGCCCGCCGGCGGGCCAGAAAAATATCATATTTAATATCTGGCTGTGTTTATGAATAGTTATAGGTTCAATGTAGACACCCAATATGCCATTTTAAAGCTTTTCAGTTATCTAGCCTATTTAGCCGTATCTAAGTCGAAGTCCCAGCACAGTTATAGGAAGATTTTAATAAGACAGAACACTTCAATTTATATTATTATTAATTCATGTTTAAGTTTTAATGACCATACCAATAGTGTACCTCATGAAGTAATTCTTATCTATTTATGTCAATAGTAGAGAGATAGACAATAAAGGACAGCAACATCAGAGACAGACAATGGAGGGCAGCAACAGAGACAATGGAACAAAGCAACAGACAACTGAGGTGAGCAACAGAGACAGACAATGAAGTCACATCACAGATGTAGGAAGTTTGAGTAACACTTACATTTATATCAAATGTATGTTAACAGTGGGGAGCAACAGACGAACAAATAAGGACAGCAACAACAGATTCACAACAAACTTATAATAAATAAAATATGTCTAAATTAAAAGGTTTGAAGTGTGTTCGTGTATTTAGGGGGCATTGGAGTAGAGAGCCAAATGAAGTCCACTTTTGGGGGAAAAAGAACCCCCCCCCCCCCCCCCCATCACAATGCTGGCTACGGGCCTGTGGTTCTCAAACATTTTAGTCATAAACTTAACCCAAAGAACATGCTTTCAGCTGAATTGAAAAGCAGTACAGCACATACCAGCACAGTGCCCAGGTGCAAAGGTAATACTTATTGTAAACAACTAATTCTCATTCTGGAACACAGCTGATATCACTTGTTGAACCAGTCAGACTGAGTGTTTGAACAGCTGATCAGGTGAGCTCCTGCTTGGCTGTTCTGAAAACTTGCACCAGCACCTGCTCTTTACAGTACAGTCTAAGGGTGTGCCATATCATATCGTTCACAATAATATTGTTATGAGATTTGAAGTAATATATAAATATATATCATAATATAAAATGATTCTTTCTTTGAAATGATTACTGTAAAGCTTTAAGAGTTTAAGTTTTTATGTATAATAGTTTATGTAAGATTATTGATCTATTGTTCGGATTTATGAAGTATCTGGCTTGATACGTCATAAAGAAGAAACGAGATCCAGTCCAAAAATTGTAGTTTCATCAGATTGGCTCTGTAGTCCCAACGGGGAGAAGCTCTCCCCCACACAACTCTGCTCGTCTACTCTGATAGTGAACCGAATTATACAAGCATTCGCATGGCCTTGGTCCATTGGTGTGTGAGGAGACTCCTCACACCCCCCCGGATCTTTATGTCTAAGCACTTATTAGTTATGTACGTCAGCCGAGAAACCCGTCACCCCAATCTTATCAGACATAGTTAACCATTCTGTAGATTACATGTACAGAAACCCATTGTTTTGCTGGAAAAAACACAGTATATCTGGACACCTGTGGAATAAACCCGGCCTTGTGGTTTAAGCACAAGGACACAATATATGTACATCCTAAGTCACAATGTGAATCATCATGAATCATGCTATATGCTTGAATAACATACTGATTAGGTTAAATGCTGATTTAGTAACACACAGATTAACCCTTTAAACAAAGAAAATAGTAGGGCACAATTCCTACATATTCTTACATGTTTGCAGTTTATGTCCCTGCACTAAATGTTCCGTATGTCAGTATTGTTTAAGATTGTTTTGTTACATTTACATTAGTGATGTTACATTATTTATTGTTTTTCTACTAGATATCTGCATTTTAAATCAAACTTGTATTTTGCTGCAATAGTTTGTTTATATCGCAAAGAATATGAATTTCGCCAAAATACCCTAAAACATTATCATATTATTTTCACCCACCCTTAGAGCAGTGTAATTTTTTTCATATTCTGGATTTTTAAACAGATAAACTTAATGCCAATCAGCCTTTGTGTGAAATCAACCTTTAATGGAAACAAAACCAGCCAAAAAAAGAAAGTACAGGCCATAGTGTGGTCATACATTAACCTCCATGATATCTGATCTGTATCTAGGGCATGTTTTCTCATGCCTCTAAAAGCCACAGGTTTATATTTGTACTTTAGCAGTTCACACGTGGGGTGTGAACTGGGTTCACACCCCATCTATGATGCAGGGGAGGGTGTGAATGAACAGCAGTAATGAGATAAAGTGTCTCAGTGCAGGTAAGAGAGAAGCAGAAGTTAGTTATGAGATTTAATCCATATTTCAACATAAATAAAGTGCAAGCTACTTTATGAACTCTGCAGTAGTGACCCTGTGTTTATATTGCTAAATAAAACAATGAGTACATCACCAGGCTCTGTACAATAAGTGAATTAAAGGAGCACGCTGTATGTATGTATTGTATTTATACACGCTTGTGAATTATGAACATTGTAAACCTCCTGACAACAATCAAAAGGTGCTAAACAAAGGTTTTTCATGTGGCTACCAAGAAGAGAAGCATAGATACAGATAAGACAGGAAGTAAGTTACAAGAAAGCACCCAACCACATGCTTCATTTCTCACAACTGCATGCGCTTTCTAATGAAGAACTTCTGCAAGACAGTGCAGCGCACGAGTCAATGAATCATGTGAAATTCAGCACGTCTAACCTCACTTCCTCCTTCACAGCTCATAGAAAGAAATATATATATAGATGTTCTGAGCAGCACTGTTCAACATTGTTATGATTTGCTGCTGGATCAGTTTGCTTAAATGAAGACTATACTCTTCATAATCATTCAATTCTAATTTACTCTTATTTCTTTGATAATTCTGTGATTATGAGGTTATGTGATAAGATTTAAATAATGGTGTGGTGCAAGTGACATTATAGCTGGGTCCCAAAGTCCAGACTGCAGTCGAGGTATGATGGGTCCCTGGTTGGGCCGTCCTGTGAAGAGTCTTTTTTAGCAGCCTGTTAATCTCACATATGGAACAGTCTTAAAACAATCATGGCACTAAAGCAAAGGTCGGCAATTAAGTTTGGTCACGAGCCAGATATTTTCCTAGCCATTACGTGGCCACAAAAAAATAATTCTGTTTTGGAAAATGAAGTGTAATGGCATAGGGTGCTCCAGACTAGTAGCTCTCCAGCCCAGAGGGTTGTTGAATGCAGTTGTGGAACAGTTGATCTCAAAGCAGGTAAACCCAAGAAGAAAGTAAAAATAACTTAATAAACACACTGGTACTGGTGCAAGTGGTTCAGATGCAGAAGTGCTGCTGGTGTTTTTAAACACCTCAGTGTCATTGTTGGACTGAGAAGAAACCACCAATATCATCCCATGGACAAGGTCATAATGTTACACTTGATCTGTCTTTATTGTCCCAGAGACCTTTGTGATAAATTATATTATTTTCATTTAAAAAAAATCTATTTTATTTAAATAACACTTCTTTGTTTACAACTGATGTCGCGAATCAGCTTTATCAGAAATAATAAATGACATACTGCTTGTCAAATGTTTGTAGCATATTAGTAAATATAGAAAAATACCTTTTAGCCTCGTGTACCGATGTAGTACACATCCAAACAAGCCCATATGGTCTTAAAGAAAAACACAAATACTGATCTGAGGTCTGATAAAAAAAAAAACCCAGAATATTTTATTTCTTGCCGCCTGTGAACTGAAATGAAAAGTCGCCCTCTAGTGGTTGTAAACCATAAGCACATTTAGCATTTAAATGCTGTAAATGTAGGTGTTTCTAATAAAGTGGCCACAGTCAGTGGAAGCACAAAGAAGGTGTTACTAATAAAGTGGCCAGTGAGAGAAAGCACAGTGTATGTGTTTCCAGAGCTGGTTTATGCTTACCTCTACATGGAGACAATTTAAATATATATATCAAAATATATAATCAATAAGAGGTTATTTGATTTACCAAAGACTGAAAACCGATAGGTCAATTTTTGAAAAGCCATTAATCACCAGGGTACAGTGTGTTTAAAAAGAAATATCCTAAACTGAACAGAGGGACCCTCAAAATCGAAAATTGCATTTTATGGCCACTGTGAAAAGGGGAAAAACACAAACACTGGTCTTAAGTTTGATTTAAAAACAGAATATTTTAGTTTTTATATTTAGTATATTTAGTATTTAGATGCCGTAAACGTAGGTGTTTCTAATAAAGTGGTCAGTGAGTGAAAGCACAATTTAAGTGTTTCCATGAAAGTGGAATGTAGGTGTTTCTAATAAAGTGGCCACTGAGTGAAACCAAATTGTAGATGTTTCTAATAAAGTGACCAATGAGAGGAAGTACAGTTTATGTGTTTTCAGAGTGGGTTTATGCTTACCCTCACTGAGTCCTCACTGTAAGGGGATGAATGGAGCTAAACAAACAATAGTGTCCAAACTACTTGTCGAGGATATTTATATGATTTTAGAAGGTAGAATAAAAAGTAAAAAATAAATAAATAAATCATGCTGCAGCAGTTATTGTGCAATTTGGTCAATTATATTTTTATATACACTCTGATATAAATTAGACCCTTTCATGTGTAATAAATCATGCACTACAAAATGTTTAAGGTACTAAATATGGGATTAATTACTAAAATAACATTTGCCAGACATGTATTTTGTATTTGTATTTATTTTCCATCAAAATAAAACTGTCTCAGCAATACAAAAAACACCTGACCACAGTCTCGCAACACGGTAAGTCCCAAAAAAGTCACAGTGAAAATAATGTGTTTTCCAGGTCTGTTTAAGATACTGTTGCTCTTCAGATGTGTTAGAACGTTTCTGTGGTTTAGCTTAAGTGACGGTGTTAAATCTGGAACAGAATCTGTGGAAGAGAAAAATAATTTTCTTATTTAAGAGAGATAAACCGAGCAGGAGACAACACAAGACAACACTTCTGTATATTTCTGTATTTAAAGCCTCAAGGAAGACATTTTGAGCTATTGATTTTCTTTTCTTTTTTTTTTTACAATACTATACTTGGGCGTTGTGTTAAACATCATTAGCATTTACATAAAATACAAAAATACTTCACAACACTCCATATCAATACCCAAAGCCTTAAAACATAAAAGCTGTTTTTTTTATTAGCTTTAATGCAGGAAAGTGCATTTCCACAAGACTCAGTTTGAGAAACAGGCCTGTGGTTCTTATTTCGTCACTGTCCAATGAAAAGCACTTATCTCCAAAACAGCAACTTTACAGGAGAGGGAAAAAACCTTCTTCAATTTCAATGGAAGTCAATGTAAAAAAAGTTAATTTCAGGTCATTTTGAAAAGTTTCTATTGGTCCGTTCATCAAGAAATTTTGGCACAGTGTAAAGGACAGTTTGTCTGTTCAAATTATGTAGTAAACTAAAAATCGATAAAAATGGAGATAAGTGTTTTTCATAGGACAGCGACGATTTGCTCCTGTCATCCACATTATATAAAATAAAAAAAGATTAATCAGCCCAGACTCAAATAAAAAAATCTAGTACACGATATGCAAAGGATTCTGTGAAGTACTGAAAAGGGTTCTTTGACCTACAACTAACAATGAAACTATTTGGTGCTATGTAGATGAGTTTCTCCTTGTATATGAAACAACATTTAACCAGTCCTGTTTAAAATGTTATAAATAATTTATATCCTTACTAAACTAATATCCCCTAAACCCATACATCAACCAGTGCCCCTCCAAAACTACTTCTACCATATTTTAAGCATTTTAAGCATTTGTCAAATTTGAGCTGAGCATGGAGTCAGCTAAAATCAAGGGGTTTAGTGCCCCTTTAATTGCATTCAAATGATTGTTTGTCTGTCGTTGTTACATAAAGCTTTACTTAAGAACCATTCTTTTGCATGAACCCATGCAAATTGTTTTTTTATTTGTATGGATGCTGAAAAGATAATTAAATGCAAAGAACTGGTAAAAAAGGTTAAATTTTAACAGTGCATACACACCTTTAACATTTAGCTGTAGTTTTGTATGATGGTTGAGTTGAGGAATGAAGCAGCTGTACGGTCCTGAATCAGACATCATCACATTGTTCAGTCTGATGGAGAAATTGCCTTTTTTCCACTCTTCTGGGAAACCCTGGACCCTGCCTCTGAACGCTGCTTCCTGTTCACCCAACTTCTCTGTTCCATTGATTATGTTGTACACAGTTTTACTATCCCTGTATCTCCAGAACACACGGACTGTATCCTGCAGTGATTTGTTGATGTTTGCACATTTAAGTATGACAGAATCTCCTGTTACACCTTCAATCTCCTGCAAAGACACTGAGAAAAAAAAATGTTATTAGTAAACCCTGGTAAAAAGAAAAATACTTAATTTTACTTAAAACATATTGGGAAATATCTACAGATTTATGTACTTATATTAAAAGTACATTAATATTTTGCTTTCATCAAATGTTTGAATGTCACGGCTGGTGCTGTTAGCTCCTCTGTCCCTTCCACACCAAGCTCTAACGGAGGTTCTCAGGTTAACAACTACACTACCCAGAATGCACCACCCGCTGACATCACGCACTCACCTGATCACGTGACACTTCACCTGCTTCCACCAGGAAGTCCCGAATACTGATTACTGGCACTATAAAGGTGCACGCCAAACAGACTACCACGCCGTGTATTGTCGGGTCTCCTCGTACAAAGCGTTACTTATCTCTTGTCTCAGTTTACTTTGTGTATGACCTTGCTTTTGTTTTCTCGACGCCGATTTTTGCCTCTGCCTTTGATATTGGATTGTTTGTGTATGACCTGGACTGTGCTTTCACCACCGCCTCTTGGATTATCTCTGATACTGGATTGCTTGTGTATGAACTCTGGACTGTCTCTCGTCTATGGTATGGTTTTGTCTTCATTGCTCTGTCTACTGGTGATCACCCCTGTTTCTGTATCGACCCTGATTACATCTGTTTATTCTTATAATAAACGTATATTGTTTTTATCAGTATCTGCGCTTGTCTGCTATGCTGTTCTGACCATGACATTGAAAGTAAATTTTGATCATACTTTTTAAAAAGTACAATATAGTGTATTTAAAAAAATAGACTACTATGAAGTACACTTTTAGTTTAATGTAATTCAATATACTTCTAAAATACTTATTTCCAAATATACTTTTGGACATTTTTTAGCAAAGTGTGTTTAAAAACAACTGTTACAGTAGTTCACTTAAAGTGCAATGTATTATGTACCTTTTTAAAAAGTAAATTAAGTTACTACTACTAATTAAAAAAATATAAAGTCAATTTGTAACAGGCTAAAAATTGTAGTACAGTATATTAAAATATTTTTATACCCAACGATGTATACTAGAAATGTGCAAACACAAGAACCATATTTGTACTCTAATGTAAGTAGATCACACATATTTAACATACAATTTTTAGCACATTTTAGTACCTGGTGTATAATAAATAGTGATAAAGTTGTAATACTCATTAAATGTGTAAGCTTATTTAAAATAAAAGGTTACATACATGGAGCAGTATGTTTAAATGTTACTTAAGTAAATACAAAATAGTTCCATTTTAGTACAGTTAAGTACACTTAGCACAAATTAGGTAAGACTTTTGTACTATTTTTATACAATTAAAGTATAATATGTACAAAAAGTTGTTCCATTTTATCACTCTTTAAATATACTAATTAATAATGTGGCTACAAGAACACTTTAGTGCACTATAGCATAAAAATGCTTAGTATACTATAATCTACTTTTTTCACTATAGGGAAAACTACAGAAGAAGCTGTGCACTGAGGAAAATATGTTCTCACCTGTTTTTATCAGCAGGAGCACACCAAAGATCCAGCATCTGCAGAAAGAACAACAGAAATCAGGAGCATGGTGGTGGTAGCAACATGTTCTGGGGGACAGGTGCACTGCACAACATGGATGAAATAATGAGAAAGGACTTTTCCAACATATTGTTTTTCAATATACCCTCAAACCTTGGACAAAATAAAGTGTTTCAGCAGAACAGTGACCCAAACACACAAGGAGTGGTTGTGAAATGGATTAAGCAAGCTCTTAAAATGACCTCCTGTCTTTTCATCGTTCAAAAAAAAAACCCATCTAGAGTGAATCTGTCACAATTCACCCTGGCAGTTCACCTTCCAGACATGTTCTCTAGCACTGATGCGACGTATTGTTAGTATCTCTACTGCATTAAATAAATCTTTTTTCTGGTTATTCTGATCCTGCTCTGTTATTTTGACTTCGATTTTTGGATTTGCCCTTGCCTGATTTGTTTGCCTGTTTTTTCTGACTTTGGATTAATAAACCTGCGTTTGGATCCAACCGTCTGGTCTTGTGTGACAGAATCGGATCGTGGTTGGATGAGAAGTATAAAATTAACTATACTTTTTATCTGTACAACCAACTATGAAATATTTTGGTTAGTAGACATTCAGGATATAATAATAATAAGGTGGCAGGATTTAAAAGGGGGTGCATTTACTGACAATGGTTATTCTTTTATTTTTATTTCTATATTATCTTAATTTCCTCATAGTTACAATATACAATTGTCTTATAGTCTTATAACTTTATGTTTAACATTCCAAATTCAGATATCAGCTTTAAGGTATCATATACTTGATGAGCCTGTTTGATGTAACGCACCGAATCCACATATATTATTTTTATCTGTAGAACAATGAATGGTTGTGTGAGATTTGTTTAAAACATGAGACCAAACCTGAATGAATTACAAACTGATATGGTATAGATTAGAGGTCTGCGCGGGACTGCTTTTTTTAAACCCGCTCCCGCGTGTTTTTGTCTCGTTACCGCCCGCTCCCGCCAAAAATATTTTAATCCCGCACCCGCCCGCCACATACACATTTCTGCCGCTCCGGCGGTCCTTATAAGAATTTAATTAATTACATTTAGTACTTCAAATTTACTTATGTATTTATTAAAACAGCAATTCAGTGTTGAATAGTGCTGTCACGTTTCCTACCACAGTCCAAACACATGCTGTCAGGTGAATTGGAGATGCTGAAAATCTCCCATCTCTGTGCGCTCGTGTGTGTGTCGGTCCATCCTCTGCTTTGAGATTTTTCTTGAGAGTTTTTGATGCTTTCATTGGAATCATAGCTTAATTATTACAATTTCTTAACTATTTATCCATTAGCGCGAGCGGGACTGCATGTAATCTGGATTGATTAAACTCCCGCTCCCGCCAACAACAATTCAATTCTGTCCCGCGCCGCAACATATTCTGACGGGTCCCGCGAGAGTGCAGACCTCTAGTATAGATAACACCGTCATCCCCAATGAGTAAAAATGTTTTCTTTCTTTATATATACCTATAATTAAATGAAAATTAAAACTGTTGCTAGAAAGCTGAAATCTACAGCAACAAGATACAAGTTACAAGAGACAGTAACATTAATCAAAATATTCTGGCTTTTCATAGTAGACCATGAGTCTTGCCCAAATCTCCTAAAGAAGACATACAAACTTGGATTTTATAAACTTTTATACTTTCAATTTTAGGTTATATATTAGTATAAACCAGCCATCGAACTGACACTTCCATTTCAAAGTTTCTGACACCAGAAATCAGTACCATGTATACATATACTATAGTATTTTGTTCATAAGGGATTTATGATCAGTATTTTTTTGAAGTCATTAATAATATTGTAACATTAGTGTTTTACTATTTATTTTATAACAGTTTTATATCCAAGTCAAGAACATTTAATAGTAACATAATTAGCAAAAAAAGACTTTTACTTACTCATTTCTGTTCTTGCCCCTCCTGAACTCTATTCTCTCCTCTTTAACATTATTTTTCATATCCTTGTGATTTCTGGTTACATTGTGATTGCTCTTGCTCTCCCTTTTTGGCTTTTTGCCATTTCGTTTTCATTACCACATGGGTATTTCTCAATCCAATCTAAAATAAAAAAACTAATCGTAAAAAGAAAAATAAAAGCTTCACATTGGCCTTGCCTTTTCGTGTTGAACTGCATAATAAACGTCAAAAATAAAGTAAATATGATAACGTTTTTATTTATTAGTGTTTGGGTTACCTCCCATAATTATGTTCTCCTGGTTCTTATTGTTGTGATCCAAGGAAGACTGATTTTCAGTGTTGCCAACTCCTCAGTAAGGAAAGTAGCTATTGGCTGTCCTAAAAGTCGCTAGAAGTCGCTAAATGACGTCATCGCCTAATTTGCATAATACATGTTTTTGAAGCTGTAAAGGATTAGTGTTGTGGGAGAGAAAAAAGTGAGTAAAAACACCATAAATGTGTTAGAAATGTTATAAAGGAACAACTTCTGTTGTTTTTTAAATAGGATGTCACTTTTTTTACATTAACTTTATTTTTACGTGAATTACATAAATTAGTTTTTTTGCCATGTTCTTAAATGTTATTAAAAGAGCAGCCGGAACTGTTATTCTATGTTTTGTTTTTGTTTTTTTTAGTTTGTTTGTTTTATTTATTATTTTTTTTTACATTTTCTTAAGTTTTCTTTATTTTTAAACATATCATAGACAAATTGTTCAATGGTTCAATAGATATTTAGCTTTTTATAAAGAGGCAGACACTGTGGAGGAGGTGAGTGACAGGCTATGTGGTGAATGAGGTGAGTGACAAAGTGAGTTAAATTAAGGGATTTCTTTTCATGTCACACTGAAGATACATTAATATTTATTCTTCTGCTCTGTAAATACAGAGCGGGGTCAGTCAGCGGCGGCTGTGGGCACGCGCGATTCATTTACAGTGTGTTCGTGGAGCGGTGTGTGTGTGTGTGTGTGTGCTCTGAGTGTGAGAGAGTGTGGGTCTGCACTGGGAGTGGTGTGGGGCGGGGCTCACGGCAGCGCCCGCTGCAGCGCGGAGGACAGTAACTAAAGAGCGCGTGTTTATCTCAGAGTCGCCAAAAGTCTCCAATAACACCACAAAAACTCGCTAGATTTGTCGCTAGTCGCTTTTTTACAAAAAAAGTCGCTAGAGGGTCTGAAAAGTCGCTAAGTTGGCAACACTGCTGATTTTATTCTGGACTTCTACACGTTTGCCCGCCGTGTTGACGAAACATCCAAGGCAACACCCACTTTTTATTTATTGGCAGTTACGGAAAAAACTGCGAATCTGGCAACCCTGTCTGTCTGCGTCCCGCAAGACTTCAATGAACGCCTAACTGGATTATTTTAATGCTGCCATCTAGTGTGTCTGCAGTATATTGCATTTTTCTGTTCATTTTCTGATTTTTACTGTAAATATTACTCTCGCTCTATTATTCTTGCCTTAATTTAAAACAAAACAAATTCTTAAGCTGTTCTATAGTTTAAGGTACTTTTAATACAGGTTGATAAATAAATTGTTGTGTGTTTACCACATTGTTTTGTTCATTTAGTTTATATATGAAATACTGTCAAAAAAGTACAGAGTAACTACATGCAACAAACCTACCACCAGACCACTCTTTTTAGAAATAATATATTAGAGTTTGCAGGGGTGCTCATGCCATTACAGATCTGGCACTGGAAAAGTCAGGAATAGAAAAACAGACATAAAAGGGACTAGTTTGTGATGCTTACTTACAGTACACAGTATTTTTGTTTTTTAAGGAATTTACCAAACAAAATAATCCCAACAAACAAAAGAATCACAATTGCAATCACCAGCCAGAAGACGTGTGTGACAGAAGAACCTGTTAAAAACAAATATTAGGCATTAAGTGAAAATATATACAAGATACAAATACATTAACACAGTGGCATGCAAGAACTTTGGGTACCCTGGTCAACCTTTTAAGCAAGTTGAGGTCAAGCAGTAATTATTATCCAGTGGTAGGCTCTTACCTATTTGCTTAATTTTAAATCCAGATGGTGACCTTTTTTGGCCAGGCTGTGTAAACTGCATATTATAAAAACATATTGCCCTATGGCTGCATTTATGAAAATGAGAGTTGTAATACCTTAAAATTAGTATTAAAAACAAGCTTAGAATTTACCATCTATGTGCCAGCAACACCAGAGAAAGTGACTTGTTCTAAAGTAGGCATATGTCCAAAGCTCTTCACTGCATAATACTGCTATAGCTGCACTTTTGGACTTTTTATTGGACATGGTGAATAAAAGTTAAAAGCTTACCTGTATAGAGAGCGTCTTTGTTAAACTGTACAGTCAGATTTCCTGCTGGATTTGAAGCCACACAGCGGTAAGTGCTGATATATTCAGATATATTCAGAGGCAGTGTGAGGTTGATTTTGAGGTCTGAACTGCTGGTGTTGGAGATTCTTTTGTTGCCTCTGTACCACGACAAGTTCACCCCTTCCCCATTCTTCACTGTGCACTGCACCCAACAAACGCCACTAGACTTTCCGAGTTTTCTGATGTGTGGCTTAGAAACAGGAGCTTGATGACCAAAAGATACAGCACAATCACAAACAAAAAAAACTCAAACCTACAAAAACAAGCCTAATTCTCATTCTCAGTTAAAGGAGCACTAGAATGTTAAACTCTATTCATATACAGCTCTGGAAACAATGAGGAGAGCACTTCAGTTTCTGAATCAGTTTCTCTGATTTTGCTATTTATAGGTTTATGTGTGAGTAAAATGAACATTGTTGTTTTATTCTGTAAACTACAGACAACATTTCTCCTAAATTCCAAATAATAATATTCTCATTTAGAGCATTCCTTTACAGAAAATGAGAAATGACTAAAATAACAAAAAAAACCCAGAGCTTTCGGACCTCAAATAATGCAAAGAAAATGCAAAGAAGTTCATATTCATAAAGATTTAAGAGTTCAGAAATCATCATTTGGTGGAATAACCCTGGTTTTTAATCACAGTTTTTTCTTGGCATCATGTTCTCCTCCACCAGTCTTACACACTGCTTTTGGAAAACTTTATGCTGGTTTACTCCTGGTGCAAGAATTCAAGCAGTTTATTTTGGTATGATGGTTTGTGATCATCCATCTTCCTCTTGATTGTATTCCAGAGGTTTTAAATTTTGTAAAATCTAAGAAACTCATCATTTTTAGGTGGTCTCTTATTTTATTTGTCAATAAATAATTACACATTGTGCCAACTAATTTAACTCATGTTCAAACTGAATCATAACCATAATTCGTAAAATTATAGTATTAATAAAAACTTAACAGTCAAAAGTGTCATATTATAGACATATAAAAAAAGACAAAATAGTCAAAGACAAACTCACCCAACACTCTGAGCTGAAAGTCTCTGGTTACAGCCTTGTTCAGTACTGTATTAAGATAAGTTCCAGAATCTGTGGTCTTGAGGTCGGTGATGGTGAGTGAGGCGTTTATTCGGTTCAGATTTAGCCGCAGGTTTGCGTCTCCACTGTATCTTATATTGCTCCTCCCAGGGAGACGCAGACACTCAGCGATACGCTGAGTCGATTCTGAGACGAAATCCCAAATGATGATGGAATATTTTGGTACTTTATTGAAACCAGCACACAATGTGATCGTCCCTCCAATACCTGGATCTGTTCCATTGACTGATCGACCTAAAAAGTGCATTCATGAATAATAATTGCACATGATATTTATGACAGTAAGCTTAACTCAATTTAAAAACATTAAGGGTCAGTTTCCTCAACAGGGATTAACCTCGTAGGACCTGGCGTCCACATGTGTGGACATCATATTTTGGGTTGTCTAGACAGTAGACACAACACTATTTTTTTTTTGCTTTACAAGGGCCTGGTGTCCTCTTATGAGGCCATTATACTGACACCTAGTGGTGGCAGAGGAGTTTAACATGTTACAGGTTTGATCTAAATAAACAGTAAATCGTTGCTGTGCAATGAAAAACACTTATCTCTATTTTTGTTGATTTTTGGTTTACTACATAATTTGAACAGACTTACAGTCACTTACACTCTGCCAACATTTCTTGATGAACTGACCAATAAAAACTCTTCAAAATTCTCTTTAAATAAACTTTCATTAACCTTCCATTAAACTTTTTACAAGGTTTACAAGGTTTTTTCTCTCTCCTGTAAAGTTGCTGTTTTGAAGATAAGTGTTTCTCAATGGACAGCGATGAAATACAGTAAATATTTATGTATTTATGACATAAATACTTTATGTCTTCGTGTTGAAGTTAAAGCAGCACTTCAAATGAGTCATGTGATGCTCAAAGAGCACAATTGTTGTTTCTACTTTTGCTTTGCACTTTGGCAAAAAATGCTGCTGTGTTGAGGCACAAAATAAATGTTTTGCACTTCATTACTAATTGCGACTTCATTGTGTTCTATCGAAATATAAAACAAAAGTCTTC